>NC_043760.1:3732001-3799501 GCF_902148845.1 Salarias fasciatus | reverse complement strand
GGAGGACGGATCTGATGACCGGACTGAACGGAGGGGGGAGGATCGACCACCGGCGATGGCCAGCGGTACGTCGGCCGGATTTAACCCCGCCTCCATCCTCTGCACCGCAGCGTCCACCGCAGGGTCACAGCGGACCGACCCCCGACAGCACGGCCAGTTTTCACACCCGAAAACGTGTCGTTTCTGCATTTTCATTTCTGGAAAGTTTCACATTTACATGACAACGTTATAGAAATGATGTCTGTTTCCATGGAAACGGCAGAAGCACTGAAAATGATTTAGGTTTGACGTGATCACAGTTAGGAGTCATGAGGGATAAATTGTTCTGTACTGAGTGTGTGGAGAAGAGAAGGTTTTGCTCTGCTGTTAAATATCATGTATTGATGTTTTATCTAAATGAGGTGAATATTACTTTTTTCAGTAATTAGTCTAAATTAAAGGCTGAAGTTTTGGTTTCCTCACAAACTGTCACATGATCTAAACAGGACGACCCTGGATTTAGTTTTCACCTCCGCCCTCTGGGTTGTGTTTCCCCGCAGCAGCTGACGGTGTAGGCAGTCTGGGTGCGGAGCAGAACCACCTGAGCGTCCCGGTCGCTGATCATGGAGCCTGGGCCACGGCCATGAACAACCTGGGCATCGTGCCGGTGGGCATCGGCGGGCAGCAGCTGGTTTCAGGTACTTTCTGTTGTGTAACCGCGTCACCTGCGGCTCTGCTCTCTTTGTTTGTGGAAAACTGTGAAGCTTACAGGCTTCTCTCCGAGTCTGAGCCGGTCTGAGGCAGTTTCCCGGTTTCCCTCTCCTTGTTTCATTATGTCCAATTCTTCTCCTACTAAATAAATCCAAGTGGATTTAGTTCTGATTCTGAATTATACGTCTGATGTAAACGTGGCCAGTTGGTCTTCTAGCTGGGCGTCTGTCCACTCATTGAACTCACACAGACTCAAAAGCCGCCCGACCACGTCACACATCCTCCGTCATTTTAGAGCTACACAGATCCAAAGAAAAGCTCTGGAAAGAAACGAAGGCCTGAATCTTCAGTCAGCATCAGACTGTTTTAAGACAGACGTTTATAAGTATTTTTCAACCTTTATACGAGCCGTTCCGCTATTTAGAACCTAAATCTCCATATTTATAATAATTGTTGTAATGTTCTCTACGCGCAGCAGCTTTGTGAACGGAGTTTCAATTGAGTGAAAATTTTCTTTGCCACAAAGAATAAATCTCTGCATACAGCTGGAAGTTTTATTAATAATATAATTTTCAATAGTGCTTCCGGCAGCATTAGCGTCGTAGCATTAGCATCCATTGCGCTCGTGTCGAGGTCGGATGGCGTCGTTTGAAGTTGTCATGTGAAGTGAGGTGAAAGAAGCTGGCATACGAACGTTCCTGTGCCTGGTTACACATCTGTGTCTGAGACATGAGTCAAACTGCTGCGATGTGCTGGGAGTGTGTGTTCCGAGTGTCCCGACGCCGCCTCGTTCTGAGGATGAGAACCATGTGAGGCAGCTGGAAGCAGAACAGCTGAGTGATGGAGACGCACGGCGAAGCAGGACGATCCGACAAACAACTTCATCCACAGGCAGCAGGCAGCGCAGCTGGATCAGAGCTCTGTCTGGATCTGGACTCTGGATCTGGACTCTGGATCTGGACTCTGGGTCAGGACTCTGTCTGGATCTGGACTCTCACTGGATCAGAGCTCTCTCTGGATCTGGACTGTGGATCTGGACTCTCACTGGATCAGAGCTCTCTCTGGATCAGGACTCTGGATCTGGACTCTGGATCAGGACTCTGGATCTGGACTCTCACCGGGGAAAAGAAATCTCTTGTTTTTATTTCCATCAGGTTTTGATGCATCCCACAACCCTCAAATTTTATTCCACACAACTTGCTCAACTTTCTGATGTTATTCCTCATTTTATTGGATTAAAGAAAATGATTCTAATTTAATTTATCTGGATTTTGTGAGCTTATTCCATTAAACCTTTAGCAACGATTGATGCAATTAAATATTTGACTCAAAACCTGTGATGAAATTCAACCGATGCTCAAAAAAAAAAGGAAACACATGGAGCTCAAACCTTCACTTCACCAGTAAAACATTCAGATTTCACTGAAAAATCAATTCTTTCTTGTCCCTTTGTCTTTTAAACTGAATTTTAATGTGTCCACAAGTTTTGTGGTCAGGTCATCCTGGTAACAACCAACCAACCAACCAACCAACCAACCAACCAAGAAAAAGAATCAATAAATGAGCCAATAAAACAATAAACAAACTGACCAACCAATGATTACCAACGAACCAGCCAACATACCAACTGAAAAAAACCGATAAACCAACCAACCAAATAATCAACCAGCCAATTACCCAACAAACCAATCAACCAACCAACCGATCAATAAACCAGCCAACCAACCAGCAGGAATGACAGCAGACCAGACAGCCACCCGTCAGTCACAACGAAAAAACCAACATGAATGAAACTGATTGAGGTAAAAACATCATCACATCACTGAAGCAGTCTTTAAAAAAATCATTTGAAATGTTGCTGCTGTCAGTAATGTAATAAAACATATCACTGGATTTCTTGGAAATATGATAGTTTTTTTTACCAGGTTTGTTTCTAGTGTCGTCTGTACTTCCGTTAACGGAGGATCTCTCTCTCAAATGTGTAAGAAAAAAATCATTGGCATTTTTTAGAAAGTTATTTGAATATTGGCTTCATTCCATTTAAAAGGCTACATTTTAATTTATTGGCTTGTCGGACATTATTAGTTGCTCCATGCTTACAATAAAGTGAATTCTACATTATTCATGAAACACTTCAATCCCATCTTAAGTCTTTGTTTTAAATCTAACAGGAAAACTCTTGTTTTGCAATTTAAACTTTGCTCTGACGACCAGGATCGGGAAACCTTTGATTTCTCAGTTTCCACAGTGGAAACGTCTCTTTTGGTCCTGAAGGTGTCAGAGTGCTGAGCTGGCCTCTCAGCGCTGCTGCACCTCGTGCACGGAGCATGAGAGATCCTGACTGTGAGCGAGGGCGGGGCTGGAAATCCCCTCAGCTGGACACATCTGGATGTCATAAATACCTGGAGTCTTCCTCATGTCCCGGCCCTTCCAGCTCCCGGCGGGGAGACGTCTCCCAGCCCCGGACCGGCGGCGAGCGGCTCTCCGGACGCCGCTCCGCCTCGTCGTTCCAACAGAAACCTCGCTAAGCTCCCAGGCAGGCCGCGCACTTTCAATTTCTCTATTCCCCCGGCTTAATTTCACCTCCCAAGCTATTCATGAAATTGTTTTCCTGAGGATTTGTCCCAGCTTTGTGTGTGTGTGTGTGTGTGTGTGTGTGTTGTGTGTGTGTGTGTGTGTGTGTGTGTGTGTGTGTGTGTGTGTGTGTGTGTGTGTGTGTGTGTGTGTGTGTGTGTGTCATTGTTTGGGCCTCATTAAATGAGCACACGGGGAAATTTGTTGACATTTTTCCGTGTTAATCCCAGAATATTTGAATGAGCAGGGTGGGGAGAGGCGGGACGGGCCACTCCGGGGTGGAAACCTGAAAACGATGACATGATATCATAACAGTCGTGATGAGAGGATGATTAAACTCCACTTCTGGCCGCAGCTGCCGCCCTCCTCCCTCTTCCAGACACATTTGGGAACATTTAAATGATGGAAATGGGACAGAAAGCAGAGAGAGGATCCGATATGTTAAAGGTTCATTTCACCCCAAATCACAGCAGCATGTGTTTCCACTCATCTCCAGGAGAAGCTTCTCTCCTGGTGGAAATCACAGAGCAGGTTTTTCAGAGAGTTAACCGAGGACAGTGCTGAAGCAGAAATTCGCCGTGGAGAGGCGATCTGTCAGGATCCCGTCGTCAGAGCCGGCGGCGCCTCAGAAGCTGGAACAGTCACCGTCCTCTCCGCTCCGAAAATTCCTGATGGTGCGTTCAGGCTCCGCACGAGGCCCGTCGCTTTCCCCGCGGAGGCGTTCCGGCTGAAGCCAGGAGCTTTAAACACGGCGGAGGAAGTTTGGCGTGGGCTCGGGAAGCGCCTCGGAGGACCGATCGGTGCCTCATGCAGAAATATTTACTGACACAGTTCAGCTGATCGGGGAGACGAGAAGCCGCTTCAGTCTGCTGGTCGAAGGAACCGTTGAAACCACAACGTCTTTACCTTCTCGCTTCAGAAACTTTTCACCTGACCCGCTGACATTGTGAAAATGATCTCCGTCTCCATGGAAACAGAGGAAAACTGAACCAAGGGAGTGCTGTTCCCACTAGTCCAGGAGAATCTGGACTGGAACCATGACACTCAGGAGAAAAACACTGTGCTTATTGTCAGTCCATTGAGCATGAGCAGAACTACTGTCTACTACAGCCGTGGAGCTCAGGACCAGGACTAGAGGTTCAGGATTAGAACCAGGAACAGTTCCGGCCGTCTACACGGAGACAGACACTGACTATTTTCAGAAAGTCTTGTTTTTGCACGTCTACACGACAGTGATTTGAGATGAAGTCACTAAGCTGTTGTTGCGTTGCGGCGCCTGGAGCGCAGACCCTCCAGGACGCTGCGATCGGAGTATTTGGTTAAATTCAGTCAGTCTCAGTGAGTCCTGCCCGACCTGAACATTGTGTGGAAGGTGGTGCGGTGTTGAGCTGGGACCAGCTGGACGTTCGTTCGGGCTGAGATGGCTTCAGCCCGTCTGGATGCTTCACCTGCAGGGTGATTCCCAGCAGATGTTCTCCGGAACGTCTCGGATCTTCTTGGTGATTTTAGTTCAAAACCAGGAAAAATAATCACAATTAAAGGCTTGAATTGCTCCTTTCTTCCCTCACAGCTTGTCTTTCTGTTTCTTGGCCGCGGCGCCGGTTTTTCACCTCTCCGCCTTTTGTGCTCGCCTCCCGATACGTCTTCCTCCGCCGGGGCGTCTGGCAGCCTCCTGGCAGCTCGCAGCCAGAGAGATGAACCTGGCGCCGCTCGTTTTGGCTCGGGGAGAAAAGCTGCGAGCAAAACCAGCCGTGTGTGATGATGATGAATGCGTGGCACCGGGATGTGTAATTTACCTGTCGAGGTTATCTGAGACAAACGCTTTAATGAGTTTTCCTAAGACCCGCGGCGTCTCCCGATCCATCCCGGCCGCACGCGCACCGATCGGCGGGAGATTATCTCCGAAGGGCTGTGTGCTTTTCTCTTCCCTCCTCCTTTATTCCGGGCCGCCGGACTTTCAGAAACACTGAGTCTGTCCGTTTCTTTCTGTTTCGCCAAACAAACTGCTGCACAGGAAGTGTTCTCCCCTCCAGCACTCCTTTTTACATCTGTGTGAAAATTGGATTCCGTGAGGCAGCTTTGGGATTATGCTGACCAAAGAATACTTAAACGACCATTTATCTCCAAGAAATGTCTTTAACAAGACTGAACAGGACCCTGGTTGTTTGGAAATCATGGAAACGAGAATCGGTCCTCAGGTCGGGTCGCTTCATGGACTTCCTGTTTTCATGACGTCTCAGGCGAAAACAAGTTTTTTGCTTTTTCTTTCCATTAAAGTTTTAAGTTGACATGACGGCGTTTTGAAAACGGCGCCCGTTCATCCAGAGACACTGAGAAGGATGCAGTGAGGCTGTGTGAGGCTGAGGCCTTGTTGTCATGGAACAGAAAGCATGTGTCGTCACCATGGGGGTCATGAACCTTCAATGAACCAGAACCTGAAGGTCAAACTTCAGACCCGTCGGTGTTTCCAGCCGAGTCTCGGTGAATGTGTGGAAAACAGAATCACTGAACTGGAACCAAACTCAAGCCTCGTTCTCCTTCTGCTCTCCGTCACACGTTCAGGCCTCCTCAGAGCTGGCGACCATTTCCCCGCTCCAGATCATCTCCAGCTGAATTTCTTTGATCTGCCCCCCGAACCTCCAGCGAAACTGATCCTTCAGACGTTCCTGATCTTCTCCTCCACTAACTCTCCGTTCCTCAGTCCTGAGATTCTAAAGAGAACCTGGACGTAGAGCTGGAGGAATAAATCTCCTTCCAGCTGAAATAACCTTCTCGTTTGGAGATCCGTGCCGACGAATTTCTTCATTTCCCGACCTTCACGCAGATTCGCTTGGTTTTTAATCTCTTCAGTTTTCTTTTCTGTTTTTATGAACGTTTACTTCACCTTATGGTGACTGGATGGATCAGTAAGCCGGTGTCTCTTTGACTGAAAGGAACTTCCTCAGGTTCTCTGACGAATGTTTTCTGAGGGAGTATTAAAAAAAAAAAGATTGAATGACTTCGTTTTCGATCAGCAGTGTGTAGAAATTACAGCATCAAAATCGCAGCCCTGGAAAAATACTGAAAACAGATTTAAAAATAGGAAAAAAAAACCCCAACAGAATGTTAAAGTGAATATAAAGGTTCAGTAAAGTCAGACCTAATTTGCATATAATTCCGCTCCTGAAGGAGAATAAACCGGATGCTTTATTTGATTTAAACTGAATTCTGAGTCAAATTTTCAGACCTTTAAACGGTCCTTTTAGAGGCAAATGAAGCTTTATTCAGATTGAACCAGAAATAAAAAGTTCCCCGTAAACGCACTGATTGTATTTTGTGTGTCTGTTTACATGGAAACAGTCCCTGAAAACACAAGCGTTTGAAATGATTCTCAAAGTGGAAGTTTTGAAAAAAAAGAAAAAAAAAGGGGGTTTCCAACTCAGTCTCAGCGTAAACGGAAGAATGCAACTTTATCTTAGGTGCTCCTGGTCCTGGTCCTGGTCCTGGTCCTGGTTCCAGTCCAGATCCTCCAGGACTTGGTGGTTTTAGAGTTGGCAGTCGCTAATAAAATAATAAAGTAATAAAAATTAAATGGTAAATGTTCTACACTTAAATAGCGCTTTTTCATCTGCATTAGCAGAGCCCAAAGCGCGTCACACTGCATTATCACATTCACCCATTCACACACACATTCACACACCGGCGGAGGCGGCTGCCATGCAAGGCGCTCAGTCCACCCACCGGGGGCAAGTCAAGGTTCAGTGTCTTGAAGGACACTTCGACATGCAGACGGGAATCAAACTAACAACCTCCCGATTGTCAGACGACTGCTCCCCCCACTGACCCACAGCTGCAAGTTAAACAAATGAATGTCTGATTTCTCCCTTTCATAATGTTTACAGTGTATTGCTCTCTGCAGTGTGTGTGTGTGTGTGTGTGTGTGTGTGCGTGTGTGTGTGCGTGTGTGTGTGTGTGTGTGTGTGTGTGTGTGTGTGTGTGTGTGTGTGTGTGTGTGTGTGTGTATTGTGCTTTCATAACTAAGTCCAGTTCGAAGCCTCACTTCACCGTTTTCGAAACGCTGTTGCTAAACGGACGGGTTGACATTTGGAACGAGGCCTTAAGAAGCGACGGCCAGCGTACCGAGGCAGACAGGAGTAACGGACTGTTCAGCAGGTGGCGCTCCGGGCCTCCTCCTCCTCCTGCAGCCTGAAGCAAGGCGGCAGCGGCGGTGTCGGAGACGCCGCGCCGCCCTCCTCCACCGTGCTGGCTCTATTTTCACCCCGACAGCTGAAGCGTCGCTGCCGTCTCCTCCGTCCTCCCTCACCTCATGAAATCCTCGTCTTTCTGAACACAGAGATCAGCTGACTGATATCAGGGAATTGTTCTCACGATTGTCTGATAATCATCTAAATCCGTCCTTCCTGCATATTTTTTGGGATGTTTCAGTGAATCGTGTCTCTCGGTCTGACGCCGCTCAGCTGAAAATATGAAAAACCTCCGTGGAAGGCAGACTCCATTATTTTCCAATTTCGCTAAAAGCAATTTCAGCAGCGAGGCTGCAGAGTGAAGGGCGCAGATTAATTTCAGGCCTGGGAAAAAAGAAAAGAAAAACGAAAAGTCCTCATCTGGTTTGGTCTCATCGGGTCAAACAGGACAAAACAATTCAGAATAAAATCAGAAGGATCCCACAGTCAAACATTTAATCTGACTGTGAGATGAGATGAAGGATCAATACTCGTGAATGGAGCTTTCTTCTAGTTTAACCAGAAGACAATGACACAACTCACTGTGGGAAATCAAGGACACACTGCTCTCTGACGGACGTGATAAATAATGGAGTGGCGTTAGGAAGAAAAGTGCAGACTGGTTAATTAACGTGGCGTCTTCTGCGTTCTCCAGTCAGATTATCTCCGTCTTCTCCTGCGTTTACCTGCTTTGTGTGGTTTGAGGTTTTGTTGCACGGAGGTGAAATCCAGAGAGCTTCTTTCTCTTCTTGTTAACGTTGTTCTTCTCTTCTGATGTTGTTTTATGAGAGAGCCTGATCTGCGCTGAGAGAGCTTCCAGATGAAACATCTCCTCTTAGCGCTGCTTATTTCTGCGATCTGGCTGCTGAATATATTAACGCTCAGTAAGAAATAGAATAATTTAGCGGCTCTAAATGATCCTGCTGCCATCAGAACAATGCCGCCGTCGTTATTGTTTTAAGCACATTCTCATTTCCTTCAGCGGTAAAAGTGGCTGACGCCGTCTTTCAGTTTGTGATTGACCTGAAGAATTAATGAACTCTTTACTGAGCTTCATTTTTTTTTTTGACACTTTTAGTTGAAATGAGTCTAATTTAAATAAAAACTGTGGAATTATGATCTATTTCAATGCTTTGTGTACATGTTGAAGTATTTAACATGCATAAAATGATTTCTGATTTTCAGATTATTTCACTGTCGTCGGGCAGATTACGCTGAATTCGCCTGTTTGCTCTCTTCTGGCAGAACGTCCACTCCCGTGTTCTGCAGGGTGTGTTGGATGGAAACCCAGTTTCATTCGGCTCTGTCTCCCTCCTGCAGACTCGCTGTGCATCCAGAGGTTCGACCCCGGTC
Organism: Salarias fasciatus; assembly: GCF_902148845.1. Classification (NCBI taxonomy): domain Eukaryota; kingdom Metazoa; phylum Chordata; class Actinopteri; order Blenniiformes; family Blenniidae; genus Salarias; species Salarias fasciatus. The sequence goes on along the minus strand of NC_043760.1, from coordinate 3,790,661 downwards.
TGGGCCTGCTGACGCCCATCAACCCCATCATGGCGGGAATCAGCCTGGTGCCGCCGCCGCCCGTCCCCGCCGACGTGCCGCTGGTCAAGGAGATCATCCACTGCAAGAGCTGCACCCTGTTCCCCCAGAACCCCAGTGAGAACCCAGGAGCAGCCGGTCCATAACCACACCCCATCATTCACTCATTCATCCACCCATTCACTCATTCATTTATCCATTAATTCAGCCATCCATCCTTCCATCCATCCATCCATCCATCTTCCACCACTTATCCGGGACCGGGTCGCGTCCAGGAGGCGTCCTAAAGAGGTGCTGAACCTCCTCAGCTGGCCCCTCTGGATGTGGAGGAGTAGCGGCTCTACTCCGAGCTCCTCCCTGGTGACTGAGCTCCTCCCCCTGTCTCTAAGGGAGTCCAGCCCCCCTACGGAGGAAACTCATTTCAGCCGCTTGTATCCGGGATCTTGTCCTTTCGGTCATGACCCAAAGCTCATGACCATTGGTGAGGGTGGGAACGTAGACTGACCGATACACGACGGACCGATACGACTGATCACTGCAGCTGCTGCACCGATCCGCCTGTCAATCTCACCTCCATCCTTCCTCCACTGTGAACAAGACCCCAACATACCTAAACTCCTCCACTTGAGCCAGAGTCTCTCCACCGACCTGGAGAGGGCAGACCACCTTGTTCCGGTCGAGGACCATGGCCTCGGATTTGGAGGTGCTGATCCTCATCCCTGTCGCTTCACACTCGGCTGCGAACCGCCCCAGTGCATGATGGTCCAGGTTCGATGGAGCCAACAGGACAACATCATCTGCAAAAAGCAAGGATGAAATCCTGTTTCCCAAACCGCACCCCCTCCGAGTCCAACATGCACTGGGAACAGGCCCGACTTACTGCTGGCAATGCAGACCAGACTCCTACTCCGGTCATACAGAGACCAGACGGCCCTTAACAAGACTCAGGACCTCGTATTCCCGGAGCACCCCCACAAGACACCACGAGGGACGCGGTCGAACACCTTCTCCAAGTCCACAAAACACATGTGGACTGGTTGGACAAAGTCCCATGAACCCTCTAGCACCCTATGGAGGGTATCCATCCAATTATTATTCATTCACACATTCATTCACTCATTTATTCATCCATCCATCCACATCCATCCACCCACTCATTCATTCATGCATTCAAACTGCTCTACGGACAGTTAAAACACAATAATGTGGTGAAACATCAATTCAAAGAATGTTACCTTTTTAAAAGTCATCAGAAGCTGTGAAACAGCTCGAAATAGATTTATCTGACGCAAGTGAAACTTTTTTTTCGTCTGAGGCCCCGTTTACACAACGTTCCAGGTGAAAACACCTCGATTATCATTTCGCAGAGTAATGTTCTGAAAACGATATCCGTGTCTTCCGCCTACTGAGCATGTGCAGAGGAGCAGTTCACTGTGACTTTTTCCCCCCAATTTCCCAGAAACAAACATTTTTGAATAATTCCACCACCGGTTCGTTTTTAGAAAGTTGTGTTTTCAGTTGTGTCTTCGAACGTTTTGCATTTTCACTGGAAAATGGGGCCTTAGATGAAAAGGCGGGTTCTCCAGATTTGACTTTTGAAAATTCACAGATACTTTTAGAAGACTAATTCTGAGCCCAGAATAATCGTCTTTATTATTAGGAGGCATGAATGGGTTTACATTCCTCCAAACCAGACTTTGTGTTTTCTACCAAAATAAGTTGAGGTGAGTATTGAAAACGGGGTTCAGTGGAAGGACCTCATGGTGGGGGGGCATGGTGGGGCAGTGGTTCGCTCTCACCACGCTGCTGATCCTCCTCAGACCTGCCTCCTCCGTCCACGCGGGAGCGCCCCCCCGGCTGTCGGACGGTGTTCGTCGGGGGCCTGCCGGAGAACGCCACGGAGGAGATCATCCGGGAGGTGTTCGACCAGTGCGGCGAGATCACCGCCATCCGCAAGAGCAAGAAGAACTTCTGCCACATCCGCTTCAGCGAGGAGTTCATGGTGGACAAGGCGCTGTACCTGTCAGGTGGGCCGGCCGCCGCCCCGCCGCCGCCCCGCCGCCGCCCCGCCGCCGCCCCGCCGCCGCCCCGCCGCCTCCCCGCCGCCTCCCCGCCGCCTCCCGGGCTCGTCTCACCCCTCTGGCGTCCCTCAGGGTACCGGATGCGTATCGGCTCCAGCACGGACAAGAAGGACTCGGGGAGGATCCACGTGGACTTCGCCCAGGCCCGGGACGACCTGTACGAGTGGGAGTGCAAGCAGCGGCTGCTGGCCCGGGAGGAGAGGCACCGCCGCAAGGTCCACGAGGACCGGCTGCGCCCGCCGTCGCCGCCGCCCGTCGTGCACTACTCCGAGCACGAGGCGGCGCTGCTGGCCGACAGGCTGAAAGGTGAGGAAGAGGAAGATAAAGAAACAGGCGCCGTTCACACGCAAACACAATACTCTGAAACATGGTTCCCAGCGTGGAACTTTTTGGCGTTCCGATTCTGTCTCCGTGGAAACGGGGAAGAAAATGCAGCTCCCCTGAAACACAGTTACCGCGCAGTGGATGAACAATCAGAGCAACGTCTGAATTTAGAAACAGGCATCGTTTTCAACACGTTGCCGTGGAAACGCGAAACTTTTCTGCAACAAAGACGGTGTTGAACGTTGTTGTGTGATCAGAGGGTTTGCGGTTTAGTGAAGAGGGAAAAGAACAGTGTGTGTGTGTGTGTGTGTGTGTGTGTGTGTGTGTGCGCGCTCACTTTATAAACTTCCTTGTTTACGCCACCTGCTGTGAAATCTAATAGTAACTGCGTATGAATCATTTAGGAAGCTGCGCCATTATTGATGTTCTTTGTAGCCGCGGAGAACAGACCGATACAAACAGCTGAGTGTGTCTCCAGCAGTGCGAACTCTGGACCGGCTCGGAAACGCCGCTCCGTGATATAACTGCGCCGCTTCCTGCTGGCGTGTGCGCTTTCCTTCCTGCTTTGGTGATTGAGACAAGTTTGATAAAGAGCTGAAACAGACTTTGTGACAATAGAAAAGCAAAGACAAACAAAACAAATATCAGATCCACACAACAGGAATGTCCATTCTTCTTTCCCACAGTGATGACAGTACATCAGCTGTTCTCACAGATATTGTGATTTCCAGTGAACTTGAAGGCACTGAAATGAAAATACTGTTCTCATTTAGTGTTTTACTGTTAGAAGAGTCAATAAAAGATCACATTTGAACTTTAAAGTGGTTTATCTGAGACATGAGTCCCACTGGGATTGGCAGTCTGTATCCACAGGAGCTGTGATTAGCATTAGCATTAGCGTTAGCATTAGCATCTTTAAATAGCACTTTATTCCACTTCATAAGAGTTGTGTGCATTTTGGTCATTTAGCTCAGCGGTCATGCTGCTTCTTCTCATCATTACTTCATAAATCTGTTTAATCAAAGTGAACATCCAGCTTATTGAGCATCTTCCTCCTCTATCCTCCAGCTCATAGAGCATCTTCCTCCTCTAACTGATGCATGTATCCTTCCTCATCTTGCATTAACTGAATTCTGAATCATAAATCATATTTTCTTCAAGGTGACTGTGTAATACCAGGAACCTGATGGCATGCCGTCCATCCGAAGTGTTGTGAAAATCTCAAAGCTGTTGTTCTTTCTTGCAGTGTCTCTTTTTTTTAAGTGTTTTGACCCTGTGTGGGAATGTGTTGGGTGTAAGAATGAATCATGAGAATGAATAATTCATCCGGCATTTCAAAGGCAGCTGAGAGATTCAGTGAATCTCTGAAAATCGGCCCTGTTTCACCACACTCAGATCACTTCTGTCCACTCTGCACGTGAGGACGGAGACAAGGCGTGGGCGTGAGAAGGTGTGGACGAAGAGAGGGACGGCGTGGAGGTCACTCCTCCTCCTCCTCCTCCTCCTCCTCCATGTTTCCATGGCTCTGCAGCTGATTCTCATCTCATCATGCCTGAAAGTGCATATTTACAGTCTGTGCACGGCACAGATGGTAATCATCACTGATCCTGCAGGCCTCGGCTGCCTTAATGTTTGTAATATCTTTGCACTGACAGAAAGCGTTCCCATCCATCCATCTTTTGTGATTTTACCGAACCGAGCGAGGTGGAGAGATAGCATCCATCACAGGTGCTCCGCCTGTGAAGATCTTGGGCGTCATGTTGTGGTTCAGTTTTCCCGTGAATCAAAGATCCAAAATTCTGCTTCTTTAACCTCGTTGCCACCACTGCCTGTTGTTAAAGAAAGATAATTTCTTTATAGACATACAGTACGCACATCAGTTTACACATCGTTGGAAGAGAAAACGCGTCGCTATATTTTCAGGAAGGTTTCACATTGACACAGCAATGCTTTGGAAATGATGTCCGTCTCTACGGAAGTGGCAAAAAGAGCCGAAAACGATGTAGCTATCACAGTGGTCCACTAGTTGGTGCTGTTGGTTGTTTTTGTCATGAAACCACACACACACTCTGAAGGGAACAATACACTCTAAACACACTCTAAACACAGTCACTGTTAGAACACTCCATTCTGCTGTTCTGTCCATGTGAATGTCTCTGTCCTCCATGTTTACAGTCTTTACTCTTTACAGTCTTTGTGTTGCAACTTTTTCTGAAACAAGAACTCATAAAAACCTTGCATTCTCCCTTAAATTATTGGGTGCCTTTACAAGGGACTTTCAGTTCACTTTTAATTCCAAATAAAAGTTTATTCCGCTTTAAAATGACTATGTAAACCCCGAATTCCTAATGAAATCTTTATTATGAATTTAACTTAATTCTGAATAAATTGACTAATGGAAGTGAAATTATATGTAAATTCATTGTGTAAACCCTCTATTCCACCGTAACTTTATTCCGGTCATTCTGATGGCGGCCTGCAGCGAGTTTTCGACTTGTCCAGAGACGGTTTATTCAACAGGAGCCTCAGAAGGAACGGATATAATGAAAGCAGCGGATGGACGAGTGCTGAACAGCTTCGAAAGCTACATGGTCAAAGTTAATCGAGAAGTAAAGAGAGGAAATAATACTGACACCGGGGTTTGTTTACTTCCGGTAGATAAAAGAACATCACGGCGCCTCCTGTCCACTCAGGATGCTTCACAGCCCCCAGAGCTAAACAGCATTCAATCTGTTCTTTTCCCATGTAAACATGACGGAGAAAAAATGTAATTCCGGATTACTTAATTCTGAATAAATTAATTTGAAATTAAAAACACTGTTTAAAGGTGGCCATTGTTTTGTAAATGAAACCTTGAATCAAAGGCTTGTCCAGGAAAGAAGAGTTCAACCAACTGGACCGGTGAGCAGTCGATCACAGGATGAAAACAGAGACACACTGCAGAACTGGAACCGAATCAGTCACCTGCTCGGCTCAAACATGTTTCTAAGCTGTGGGATTCAAACCGCAGCACCTGGACAGAGCATGTGAAGAGAACTAGCCACTGCTGCACCGTGCAGCTCCCTGTAAAGTCATGTTCTGTCTTTGAGGACGATCTGCAGCAGATGAGAACGAGAGCTGTGGACTCTGCAATCACCCGATGCACAGCGTTCCCCCCTCCGTCTGCACGGCGGCTCGCCCGGCACCCACTGCAACAATGCTCCGAGCAGACCTGAAATATTAATAGTAACCTTGTTCCCCCGCAGCTTCTCCCTGACCTCTGTCTTTCTGCCTCTCCTTTAAAAACCAGCAGCAGCTTCCATTCATTCCGTTTGCCTCTGCATCCCCAATTTAAGCACCAAACTGCGGCCTGCGTGCAGTTTTCCCTTCCGAGCTCCAGCTCCTAACATAAACAAGCATGTTTTCTCTCTGAATAACCCTTTTCTATTCATTCTTCACCTCGAACAGCAGGGGAAATAAATTTCCATTCTTGTGCGAGTCGCGGCTGTTCAGCGGCGCCTCATTGTGCTCGCTGTAATGTGACTGTAATCTGCTGCTGTGTATGAATGAGGCTTTATCGGAGCGGGGAAAGTGTCTTCTTACAGGTTGTGTTGCGCTGGGTATTGAGCTCATTAAATGCTCTCTAATTCACTCTGTTCTGCAGCCGTCCGCAGCTCCGCGCCGCCGTTCAATTATTATTCAAATGGGGGAGAAGGGAGTCGGCGGAGGCCCGCAGAGACTCCGCCGACGTTATGACTGAGACCCGGAGCCGCTCCTGGTTGTGCTTGAAAAGTCAAAAATCAAAAATGCCTTTTGTGCTCAGTGGCTGTGGCGTGCTTCATGAAGCCGTGCACGTCGAGCACCCCAAGAGGAGGATTTCAGTCCTCACTCGCAGCTCTGTTGTTGGTTTAGCCTGACTGGATGTTAAAGGTCCCATGAAACGGCTTCATCATGGCGCTCCTCGCTCCCCATTCTGACTGATGGTGCGTGAAACAGGAAGTTGGCATCAGCAGGGATTTTAAACAGACACACAGTTCATCTGCAGGATCCAAATGCTTTATTATTCTCAAACAAGTCGCTGTCTTATCAGGGGTTTCTCTTTGTGAAGCTAGCTGACTGGTTTGACATCTGGCTGGTTGTTTGGTTGGTTGGTTGGTTGGTTGGTTGGTTATTTTGTTGGTTGGTTGGTTGTTTTTTTGGTTGGTTGGTTATTTTGTTGGTTGGTTGGTTGGTTGGTTGGTTGATTTGCTTGCTGGTTGACTGACTGCTTGGTTGTTTTGTTGGTTGGTTAATTGGCTGGTTGGTGGCTTATTTTGTTGGTTGGATGGTCGGTTGATTAGTTGGTTGGTTGGTTGGTTGGTTAGTTGGTTGGTCGATCGGTCGGTTGGTTGGTCGGTTGGTTGATCGGTCGGTTGGTCGGTCGGTTGGCTGGCTGGCTTGTTTGTTTGTTTGTTGGTTGGTTGGTTGGCTGGTTGGCTGGTTGGTTGCTTGTTTGGTTGGTCGGTCGGTTGACTGGTTGGTTGGTTTGTTTGTTGATTGGCTGGCTTCCTGGTTGGTTGGTTTGCTGGCTGGTTGGCTAACTGCTTGGTTGTTTTGTTGCTTAGCTGGTCGGTCGATTGGTCGGTCGGTTGGCTGGCTGGCTTGTTGGTTGGTTGGTTGGTTGGTTGGTTGGCGGGTTGGTTGGTTGACAGACTGGTTGGTTGGCTGGCTGACTGCCTGGTTGGTTGTTTTGTCGGTTGGCTGATCAGTTGATTGGTTGGTTGATTTGTTGTTGTTTGCCCGGTCGGTCGCTAATTTGGTTGGTTTCACCTGTCGGTCTTTGCTTCCACAGACGATCACAAGTTCAGTGAGGCCACGGCCGTCCTCTTCACCTGGATCGACCGGGGCGAAGTCAACCGGCGCACCGCCAACCACTTCTACTCCATGATCCAGTCGGCCAACAGCCACGTGCGGCGGCTGATGAGCGAGAAGGCCCAGCACGAGGAGGAGATGGAGAGCGCCAAGGAGGTCTTCAAGAACGCCCTGCTGGCCATCCTCACTCAGTGTAAGGACGCCTCTCTATCCTTCAGCAGGGGTACAGACAGGCTGAGAGCCGACATGTGTCACACCTGGAGAGTGCGGTTCTTCAGGTGAGTCCAGCTCACAGAGTCCAGTCTGCACCACATCGACCCTGCCAGACCGTCAGAGCAAGAGAAGGCGCCGCTACGGGTCAGCTAAAGAGCTCATTATGACGGAAATCAACCTGAAATCAAGCGATCAGATTGGAGCGGCGACGTGTCGACGGCACTGCTCCACAGCAGCATGTGCTTCAGCATTTGTTTGGTAATCCGGGTTAATGAGAGCCGCGTTTAATCCTCCATAAAACCTGCGAGATCTTTCCAAACACTGACAGCTGCTGCTGGAACTGCGACAGTCTGACCGGGATCAGGTGGAGATATTTTAATCCACATCACCAGAACACCGCTGTTTAAATCGAGGCGCTCTGATAGGAGGAGATTTAACTTCAGTTCATTTTATCGTCTTCTCATAAAACAATTCACTGAATCGACTGGATTATCTCTGAAAAAATCCAGATCAACCCAAAATATTTGTTTGTCTGTTAGTTATTTTCAGTACTGTGTATGCTTGTAAATGGTACAAAAGTTAGATGATTAAATGTACTAGAGTAACTTTAACATTTCAATTGTGAAATGTGTAGTTTTTAATCACTTATTTAATTGAAAAAGTGGCAATTAATTAAAATAACATAAGATATTTATGATGATGAATATTTAGAATGAAATGAATGATTAAAATATTTACAATTTACAAAAATTTAAACTTGAATTTTTCCATTCAGTCAGTTTCTCTCCATTTCTTATTTTTTAATTTCACTTTGTTTAATAATACATTTATTGATTTAGAGTCATTTTAGAATTTCGGACGATTATTTGTTGATTGTTTATGTAAATGAGACAGCGTCTTCAGTGTTTTTTAAATATGAGGTATTTTTAATTCCTCATTTAACAACTGACAATTTAGTTTATTTTAATTAAGATACGAGGGTGTACCCAAAAAAAACCGGAATTTGATTATAACTTTTTATTTATGACATTTCAAAATAAAACACCACCGTCGCCTTCAAAATAATCCCCATCTGCATTAATGCAGCGCTCCAGCCGTGTCTCCCGCTTCACCAATGCGTCGTCAGACCCGCGCGTAATTGTGCCATTTTTTGCCGGCTGCGATTTTTCTGTCACCTCCTCCACATCTGCATACCGCTGTCCCTTCAGCTCTTTCTTCAGCTTGGGGAACAAGAAAAAGTCACTCGAGGCTCCATCTGGCGAATTAGGCGGATGGGAGAGGAGATTCATCTTATTCTTCACCAGAAACTGCGTGACGCGCAGCGCCGTGTCCGCTGGCGCTCTGCCGTGGTGGATCAACCGGCTCCACTCCGCCACTCCGCGGGCCGCTTCCTCCTCACGGAGCCGTCTGAGGACTTCCATGTAGTAGTCCTGGTTTACAGTCTGACCTGGAGGGACAAACTTGCTGTGGACGATACCCTGGACAGCGGAAAAGCAGCTCAGCATTGTTTTCACGGCTGAGCGCACCTGACGCGCGGACATCTGGCCCTTTTTAAACCACCCGAACCACTTATGGACCTGATTCTTCGCCAGAGCATCATCCTTGTAGGCTTGCTGCAACAAGGTGAGTGTTTCTGCTGCTGTTTTTTCCCAGCAGAAAGCAGAATTTAATGTTTACGCGCTGCTCTGGCTTCCCCGTCAATGTCGCCATTTTGGAAAAAATCGCAGACCTCCTCTGCACTCTGTTGCTATAAATAGCTCCTGACAGGCGTCAGTGTAACTCTCGGAGCTCAAATTTCTCACAGATGTGCATGAGGCTTACCTGCAGCACATGTGACGGCCAGAAGTCGGAACTCATTATTATTATTGTTTTCTGACCAAATTCCGGTTTTTTTTGGGTACCCCCTCGTATTTATGTTAGTATAAACAATATATTTATCTGAAAATGTTTCATTAACAAATCAAAACAACCTGAAAACATGCACCATTAGACGTAGTTTGTTCATTTTGAGTTTTTCAAATCCAGAAAATATTTTCCTTCATTTCATTGACTGAATTGTCTCTTAATTCGTGTCTGAGTTTCCAGCTGTAGGTTACGTCTCTTAGAGAGAATCGGCGGATGGAGCTGCCTCACGTCGCCGTCTGCGTTATTAAAATGTGTAATTTCATTAAACGTTATTATCTGTGATGCAGTAATGAGTTAAAGCCCCCCTCCCCTCCCCTCCCCCCGCCGGCTGCAGGCCGCCGTGCGCCGCAGACCGAGAGGCCGTTTCTCACCGCATCCATTTCCGAGCCGCCTCGGTGCAAGTCATTTACTCTGAGAGCATCTCGGGCCGGTCTCCATGACAACGCTCCCTCATCCGTCTCCCCATCAGCTCCATTATCTTCGGCTCGCCGTGCGGCGGCGATCGGCTCGGCCTCGGCCGGGGCTCCGGAGCCGTGCGACGGCGACGCTCTGACCTTTCCAGAAAGAGAAGGAACGTTTGATCTGATATCAGCCTCAGTTTAACATCCCTCACTCACCAGATCTGTCAAGATGTGCACGTCCGGATCTGCTTCGGCTCATTTTTCACCTGAAGGTGACACAGCAAACACAGAAACACTGAAACCTGCCAGAAAAATCCACCTGGTGGCCGAAAGGCGCTCAGGATCTGCTCACACTTCCACTCATGGAATTCAGCTCAAATTAAAGGAGAAATACATTTCCAATTAAAAATATCAGCAATAAATACATACAGTTTTCTTCATGCAATGCTTCAGTTTTGCAGTGTGTTTGATGCACACAGTTTATTTTATCTTATTAAAATTATTTGGTTTTATTTTACTTTTACAATAATATTTCTATTTGATGTTAACATTTTAGAGCATAATGTAATTTATTCAAATTTATCAAAAGCTGGAATATTTGATTATTTCATTACTTTCAAACAATGGCATCACTGAATTTAAATTTAGTTCCATTTTATTTATTTATTCTTTTTACAATAATTGTTTTTCCTAAAAAAGCCAAAATAACCTGCAAAAACCTCCAGCATGACGTGAGACTGCCGCAGATTAAAGCACCGCAGACCACAAATAATCATTTATATTAGTACTTATATTTCATTAATCACATGTATTTCATTTTCTCCAAATAATTAGTTCATCATTTATTCATTAATCTGTGACTGCATTTCACTGATAAAGCTCCAATTAAATTAAATGAGCCAATCTGGCTCGGTTCACAGCGCATGGATATAAACGGGCGCTGAAAACGCACAAACTGAACAAAACAAGTGTTTCAAACTGATTCTGCTCTGAATTAATGAAATATTGAAGCTTGAAGACGTCAGTTCATCCGGAAAACTCAAACCGCAATCAGTTCATTGTGTGTGTGCGTGCACCTGCGCGTGCATGTGCACAGTGGTAAGTACGGTCACATGTTCCAGTCGAAGCTCACAAATTGTTGAATTTTCCTTTAATGCTCATTGATCTTGATCTATTTTTGTGATGGAGAAGTTTGAGAATGAAATGTCAGTAAATGTTTAAAAGGCAGCATTTTAATGCCGAATGGAAGCGTGGACTTCAATAGAGACTCAAATTCCTTCCATTAGTAAATCCAGTGCAGCAGTGGTTCCTGACGGAGCTCTGGGGGTCTTTGTAGATGGGGAGGAGGGGAGTTTAAAAAAATGCAAGGACTTCATAATCACATTTCACCAGTTCTACATTAAAAATTTCCTGGACTGGACAAACTTTCCCCGTGCGCTATTCAAATATATTATTAGTCCTTGATCTGACCTGTCAGAAGGCTGAAGTAAGGGTTGGTTCAATTTTACTGTTGTGAATATGTTTGGTAATTTTAAATAAATTTAAATAATTTAAAAATTGTGAAATTACAATTCTGGAAGAAACAAGAACAGCAAAAGGGACCAGGCACAGGGTTAGACATCCGTAAACAACGTCTTCTTAGATCAAATCTGGGGTTGTTCCAAAGTTTAAAGGAAAGGTTTGGACCCACTGCATTACGGATTAGCCTGTAATCTGCAGCGTGACGAGTTAAAGTCTCCTTCCAGTCGGCATGAATGCTGCTTTTTCCAGTCGTGAAGGAAGTGAAGCTGCAGGTGAGGAGATGTAAGTACAGAGCACTGGCCAGGGGAGAGACCTGCTCGTCACATGACCACAGCCCCACCTCCACTTCCTGTCAGCCTCTTCATCACCTGACCTCAGCCCCACCTCCACTTCCTGTTAGCCTCTTCATCACCTGACCACAGCCCCACCTCCACTTCCTGTTAGCCTCTTCATCACCTGACCTCAGCCCCACCTCCACTTCCTGTTAGCCTCTTCATCACCTGACCTCAGTCTTACCTCCTCTTCCTGTCAGCCTCTTCATCACCTTACCTCAGCCCCACCTCCACTTCCTGTCAGCCTCTTCATCACCTGACCACAGTCCTACCTCCACTTCCTGTCAGCCTCTTCATCACCTGACCTCAGCCCCACCTCCACTTTCTGTTAGCCTCTTCATCACCTGACCTCAGTCTTACCTCCACTTCCTGTCAGCCTCTTCATCACCTGACCACAGTCCTACCTCCACTTCCTGTTATCCTCTTTGTCACATGACCTCCGTCCTACCTCCACTTCCTGTTATCCTTTTTGTCACATGACCTCCGTCCTACCTCTACTTCCTGTTATCCTCTTTGTCACATGACCTCCGTCCTACCTCCACTTCCTGTCAGCCTGCACATCATGAACATGTCCTCTCTCTCAAGTCTCCTGCAGACAAACATGCTCCAAAATCTGAAGCAAACCTTTGAAATGTTTCTCCGTGAAAGAAGCGACTCGTGAAGGATGCTCAGAGATGAGTGATGGAGACTCCCGCTGGGATTAATTACTCTGCCAGTTGACCGGATCGCTGCTCGGAGATGTCACGTTTCCTCATCTACCTGAGGCTAATGATCCCTCAGAACTGTGAGCTGCTCTCTCAGCCGTGACGCTGATTTCCTGTCTGAGTGGGTCCAGAAATGAGGCAGATGCTGGTGTTTCCTGCAGGCTGGGGCCTCCGACCGCCTGGAAAGAGTCTGGTCCAAACAGCCTCGGTAGGCTATTGCTGGTCAGATCTGATCCCAACACCGGTCTTTTATGGGGATTGTCTATTATTTTAATATCTAAGATACTTTATTGGTTATTATTCCCTGACATTCCCATTAGCACATCTTCCTGCTGCTGTGATGACTGAAGTTTTCCATACAGGTTGAATAAAGTCTTGTCGTAGCTAATTGTTTTTTATATTATTTCTTTATCGGTTCCTATCTTATCGTTTCACATCCTATCAGCCTTCTTGTATTGCATGGTGTGGTACCTTACCTTACCTTACCTTACCTCACCTTCTTGTTTCATATCAGCTGGTGTTGCCTCATGCCATATCGTATTGTTTGGTATCTCATTGTATCCATCTTATGGTATCTTATCATACCTTACCGTTTCACGTATCTAGTGTTAGCTTATCATATAATATCTTATCGTTCTTTAACCCACCGTATCGCCTCGTACGTCTGATCCTCCTGGATCATGTCGAAATATCTTGTCACATCGTATCGTATCGTACCTTACCACACCGCACATCTGATCTCATTTTATCTGATCTTATTGTATCTTATTTTCTCCGACAGTACCATAGCTTACCCTACCGCACTGTACAAAAATGTATTGTATCATTTATCTTATCTTATCTTATCTTATCTTGATGCCATTGTGGGTTTTCTCGACCATCTGATGGGGCGTTCAGTCAGAGACGTCTCCTCTAACAGAGTGGATAAACATGGTGTGATTTCCTCCGTCCTCAGTCTAAAGCAGCCAGTCACGGATCTTTAGTCGTACAGTGTGAGGGGTTCAAACACTGTGGTCAGTCGTGCAAACACAGACAGCCTGAGCTCATCTCCTAACTCTGTTGACATATCATGATCGCCATCGGATAAATATCAAGTACGTCAGTATGAAGTTGCTCATTATGTGTTTTTCATTTTCATAGTTTCGTTCATATCATGCAGGATTGTTTGAATTCATAATGTTCCATTTGTCATGCGCTGCAGTGAAATTCAGATGTGATCACCGAGGAATCAATATATCAGGAATACTGAGGTTGAGATTAGATTGTTGTGTAACTGAGCTGTCAAGAAACGTGGCACCGGTTTCCATGGAGACGTCCTCATGGTTTGCTTCCCCGGTGTGTTTAACACACCGTGTTGTGTTTCAGTGCCAAAGTTTCTGAAACTGACTCGACTGAAACATTTATTTTTGTCTTAGATTTATACAAACATCTTTCATGAAGTTGGTTTTCATTTTCAGTCCGTATTCTGCTTCGATCACAGACCTGTGGGATTATTGGACATTATCAGATCATTCAAATCATTCACGTCACTGAGTGTATCCAGATCGTTCTGATCATTATGCAGATCACCCAGATCCAGATCGCCGCTCCGGCCGCTCCGGTCTGGATCCGGGAGCTTTTCGCCACGAGGCCGCTGGCAGGCTGCACGGTCAAAGACAAGCGATTGGAATCATTCATGCAAAAATCATGTTTGCAAACAAAAAGAACAAAACCCGAGGCTCTTGCGAGCCGAGAGGCACGATGATGAAGACTCCTCAATATTTAATGGTTACACCTCAAGGCTTCCAGCGCCTTGAAAGTTTTAGAGTTGCTCGCAGCGCTTGTGGCTTTTCATTCAGCTCTTTCCAATTTTTTTGTTTTTCCAAAAAGCAGACAAAAACAATTAAGGTTTTTTGCTTCACGACTCTTCCTAAAACAAAAAAATAAATAAAAAATCTGGTTCATTTAGGAAGTCACAGAAGTGGCTGTGTTGAAGGTGGAGAGAGACAACCAAGGTGTTTTTGGGAAATACACAAACTAGTATGATCCAGCAGTTTCTTTGACTGAAGTTTCAGCCTGGAGCATGTTTGTTTTCTTACTTCCTTTGTTACTTTGATTAGAAAGAAGTCCTGTTTAATAATTCCCACACAAATATCCACGTCTTCCACGAGAGTCCAAGCAGTTCTGCTCTCTCATCATCTGCTCAGTGGTTCTAACGTCCGTCTCATTTAAGATTCCTTCTTATACCATCACGAGATGCTTTGTCTGTAGATTATGAATGTAATCCACAGATGACTCCGCATTTATTAGAATTTTTTTTTATATACAAAATAAATCACCTACAAATAATTTTATTGTACAAATTCAAAATTTGCTTTTGCATATTCATCATCCTCCCTTGAGATCTGAATGTAAAGTAATGAAAATTAGTGCTGAGTTACCATTACACATTACTTATTTAAAAAGTTGGATATTTTTGCAAATTAAACAAATCCATAGTTCCTCATGTTTCTTATCATCATTGTGCAAATAGCTAAATCATCGTTAGCATTAGCACGAGTTGTTTTTACTGCACTGAGGTTCAGATGAAGTTAGAGAGAGGAAGATGCTCTGTAACCTGGGTGCCAGCTCTGGAAGGGAAAGAAACAGATTTATGAAACAACGAGAGCTCCCAACATGCCGACAGCTCTTAGAACAGGAAGCTAACTGCTCTTTGAACTGAGCTCATCACGGCTGCTGTGGACGCAGGCTAATGCTAGCATGTTCCCAGCTGCACCATCCACCATTTCACGCCAATCAACATGAGGATGAAGGTTGTGTCTGTCCCCCCGTCCCACCAGGTCGTCCCTCTGGTCCGGCTGTGGTCAGTGAGCGCCGTCTCTCCTCTGTCTGCTGTACGAGCCTCCACTCAGTGCTACAGCGCTACATAAACGGCTTGTTTTGTCTTGACCCTTCCTCCTCCTCCTCCTCCTCCTCCTCCTCCCTGTTCACCCCAAAGTCGAGCAGATCACCGCCGTTTTCACCGCCGCCACCAGGCAAAAGGCATGGGACCATTTCTCAAAAGCACAGCGCAAGAACATAGACATTTGGCGAAAGCAGTGTGAGGTTGGTATTCCTTCTCCTTCTTCTGTTCTCTCCTCCCACCCGGCCCCCCGCTGTCACTGCTGAGCCCCGGGAGACGCTGACAGGCAGCCCTGCGGGACTCGCTGTGTTCGGGGGCCTTGTTGTTGTTTTCCCTCCATGCTTCACCTTCACAGACAGACAGACAGTCGGCCTCTGATCAGCCGGGCCTCCTCAGATCCAAAGCAAAGCTGCGACGGTTCCTCCGACGCGTGAGGCGCCAGTCGTTTCCCGGGTTACGCTTCTAATCAATAATTCATCCAGGGGTGAAGCTACAAGTGGTGTGTGTGTGTGTGTGTGGATCCGGGCGGGAACCGACACACAAGTTAAAGAAACCAAGCAAAGACGCAGGCAGGTGGTTTGGTTTCATGTGTCTCATGTCACAGCGAGGTGAAGAGGTGTGTGCTGCCCTCTACAGGGAAGCAGCAGCAACTGCAGGAAGGTAGAGCAGCTCTGACATCCCTTCATCCAGGAACAGATCCCCTTCCCAGCCTGTGGCCCCTGACCCCAAATCAGGAGGAGGTTGTTAATCTGACCATTTAAGAATTGGATTTGCATTTATCAAGAGAAACCAGAACAAGACACTATAAGACACTGCTGAACTCAGAGCAGATCGGTTGGGAAGCAGAACGGAGCTTTGATTTTAAGCATCCCTCGACCGTAATTTGGATTGATCGATACAGAACGGTTGTTCCCTCCAACCCACCTTCTCTGTGCGTGTCAATAAAACCACAATAAGTCGCCGTTTACACAAAATTTCAATCAAAGCACATTGCTTTTGCTTTTTCCCCTCAAAAACGTTTCACATTTACGCGGCAATATTTTGCAAACGACATCCGTTTCCATGACGATGACAAATGCTGAAAATGATGTTAATATGAGGGAGTAATGAAACCACACACAGAGTTTGTACAGAGAACAACACACTGTATGGTCTGGGACCAGGACTGGACCAGGACTGGGACAATGTGGACTGGGAGTCATGACAAAACAATGTCTGTTTCCATGGAAACTGCAGAAACACTGACACCCATGTAATTAGCATGTTGGGCCACTGGTTGTCCCTCTACTGAGCATGTGCAGAACAAGTGTTGACTGTGAAAATGGTGCGCGGGACCAGCAGCTGTGTTCCCGAAAAGTTAAGTTTTTCATCGTTTCCATGGAGACAGGGTCACAGTACTCATAACCTGACCCTCAAAATGCAGACAGTGATACATTTTTTTCAAATCATTGTCATGTAAATGGACCCTGAGACATTTTCTACAACAGACCAGAAACTGCAGACATTAGTGCCTTCATAGCCTTTCTCAGATTAAATCTAGAGCGACTAAAAAGTCTCGACAGGATCAACCAGGATTCGCTTAAACGTACAGTCTGCTAATGCCACTGTCACTGTCACTTTCAGTGGTTTCCTGTTAATGCCTATCGAGCGCTGCAGCCTTCTTCCTGTTAGACTGACTCACCGTACCACCTGGTGGCACAGAGTGGTATCACAGGGCTGCTGATCAGGTTTCACCCGGCTGCTTCTCCTTTTTTGATTCAGGGGATTTATCTGATGGTTACCTTCTGGGTGTTTTTTTAATGTCCCACATTGAAATATAAAAGAAGTCCTTCACAAACTTGAAACTTTTGCTGTCAGAAACAGGGTGAAATCAGGAAGTTGCAGTCATTCAAACAAGACGATAAAAATCTGTGCTGTTACAACTGGATGTTTTTTTGGAATCAATTCTGAATGTGTGCGTCACACTAGTCGATGTAAAAACCAACAGAACTCATCATGAACCATTGATTTTCTATCATAAAATGTCTATGAGCAACTTGGGATTTAAAACTGAGGACTTCTGTCAAAAACTATTGAATCTGCAGTGTTTAAGAATACAGATCTTTGCAACTCTGATGGGGGAAAAGATTTATTACTTTCACCAATCAACCGAAGAATTAAGACCTCTACAGTGTTTGTATGGTGCTGTCATTCTGCAGCTTCATTCACAACAAGCTGCTCCGTGTGTTCAGTCAGTTTCCTGTCAGAACCAGCAGGAAGCGTTGGATCAAACCAACCTGCGTCAGTGACGACGTCCATCAGGCCGTCGGACGAATCATCTCACTTCATTCAGTGGAACATTTTTCTGACACTAAGAAACTTTAAGAGCTGCAAGTTCAGACGTGCTTCGATTCAGTCAATGTCAAAGTGACTGAAATCCTCAAATTCACTTTTCTGCTTCTAACGTCACCTCTGAGAGGCTCTAATGTTATGGCTGATCAGTGTATTTAAGTCTTCCTCTGATCGATTAGCTTTGGTTTCCGCCTTGACCGAATGAGCAGAAGCAGCGGGGTTAGGCCGCTCAGGTTGATAGTGTTGATGAACCGGAGGTAAGAGAACAGCATGTCTGCAGCTCCAGTCCCAACCTGAGCCTCCGGTCGCGCCGGCTGTCGCTGGTAAGTCTACAGGCGCTGGTGAAGCAGCAGACAGGCTCCGACTCTCTGAGCTGATCCTCGCTTTGGACGCACTTTGTTTCAAATTCATAACAACACAGTGAAATCAGAGTGAAGGAGGTCTTCAATAAATGTATTCATCAATGAATCAATTAATGTTGTTTGACAACAAGAAAGACATAACAATGTAACAAACATCAGTGCGTAATTACAGTCAATATCCAGATTGTAGAGCATCTTCCTCCACTAACATCCAGATTTTATTGTTCTTGAAGGAGCGGTGTGGTGATGAACCTTTAGCGGGTCTGGAGCTGCTCACAGATCTGTGTCAGGGTGTTAATCTGGCGACTGCAGTCACTCGGTTTGCTGGCCGTCATGTTTCAGGAGCTGAGGAACGCCCACAGCGAGGAGATCATGGGCATCAGGCGGGAGGAGGAGATGGAGATGTCAGACGACGAGTCGGACGAGAATCCCTGCAAGAAGATGCGAGTCGAGGAAAACGGTATCCATCACTGTTATTGATCTCACACTGATTAAAATCACGCTCTAGTCTGTTCTCACACTCTGAGTTTGAGGTTTGTGGATGAATTTTTACAGAGAATCAGCAAAAAGAATATATTGTCGACAGTTTTTGAGATCCACAGATGAGAACTTTTTCCCTTTGAAGTGAGCAGACTGATTAACTTTGCAGATCTTTCTAAGCTTGCAAACGTCACAGACGTTACCCGGAAGTTTTTCACATGAAGCTGATCCAATCGTTTGATTTTTTTGATGAATCGATTAGGAGCAATTAAGGGAACACACTCACTCACTGCTGGCTTTTTAGTAAACATATTGCTGATTTGACTTCTAACACCTCTTCCTCCTCCTCTTCCTCCTCCTCTTCCTCCTCCTCCTCCTCCTCACCTCCTAACCCCAGGAGTGTGTGATCAGACTCAGGCCTCCCTCAGGGAGGAAAACGACTCCCTGCGCTGGCAGCTGGATGCTTACAGG
This sequence comes from Salarias fasciatus, assembly GCF_902148845.1. Classification (NCBI taxonomy): domain Eukaryota; kingdom Metazoa; phylum Chordata; class Actinopteri; order Blenniiformes; family Blenniidae; genus Salarias; species Salarias fasciatus. Next base: position 3,771,807 of record NC_043760.1, on the reverse strand, counting down.
AACGAGGTGGAGCTCCTGAGGAGGGAGCAGAATCGAACCGCGCGCCCGGACGACGATCACACTGCAGCCCCGACTCACAGCCCGGAGGCGCAGATCCAGCTGCTGCAGCAGAGCATGCACAGCATGCAGCAGGTGGGCTGCACCAGAAACTCAGCTCTTATTCCATCACATAAACATCACAATCATCTGTTTAGGGGGTTTCTGTTTGTATTTTTCACAATTCATGAAGAGGAAAAAAGATGAACAGACAAAAATCAAAACTGATTCAGAACTCCCATGATGCCTTGCTCCACTAACTTCACACAGCGGCGCAGAGTTCGCCTGGTGTGACTCCACTTCCTGTCTTTTTCGATCCAAAGTGACAGCAGTGATGGAACGAGTCACATTAGACACGCGCACACGCACACACACACACACACACACACACACACACACACACACAGACGTATGTACGCCCTGCTGGCTTGTTGTAAATGTGTTGATTGCTTGACTTCTAACACTGAGTGAAAGTCGCGCTGCTGTCGCTTCTGGTTTGTCGCCTCATGCTGTCTTCATTCCCTCAGCAGAGACGACTCGGCGCTTTCAGGAATCAGATTCACATGTTGTTGTTTATCTCAGTTTTACTGTAGTGATGAACATCAGCCATCAACCAAATCAAAATAATTCCACACTTCGCACTTATTTCAGTCTGTTACTTTGAAATATATTGTTCCAGTATGTTAATACAAAAAACAGGTTTATTGGTAAACCACAAAATCCAAATATAGAGAGAGAACTGTTCAATTTTCTGTTCAGTAAACTGATTTTAATGATAACTTTCTTCAATAAGTGGAGAGTGGGATTAATGGCAAAATGAAAGCCTTAGAATCATGGGACTTCATTCCAACAGAAAACCCAAGGAAAGCATGAATGCAGTTAAAACCAAAGCTTCTGGCCCACATGGTGTTTCTTCAGAAGTATAAAGAGAATAAACCAGAGTTAAAGTTTGCGTTTTTGTTTTGCAGCAACTTTTAACCCTGCAGGAGAAACTGAGCAGTAAAGAGGCGGAGCTGGAGCAAGCCAGAGAGGAGCACCGCTACCTGGAGGGGGAGGTGCTGGCCCTCCGAGACAAGGTTCGTACCCTGTGCTCACCAGTGCCTCATATCTACATCACCTCTTCGATATCTCTGCATCACCTCTGCATCACTGCTACACCACGGGTTTCAGGGCTGTGTTCACACTGAAGGATAGATAAAAACAAATAGAAGCACATCATCTGCGTACAGCAGCTCACCTTTATTTCTAAAACCTACTGTGGCTGAAGCAGAGTTTACTGAAAAGACAATAAAAAAGTTGTAGTATTCTCAGGCTGGGTTGAAAGCTATGGAATCTGTGGTGATTCTAATCGTGATTTGAAGAGCCTTTTCCAAAATGATGAATATACCAAAGCTTAAAGTGTCAGAATTCCCTCTTTCATGAGCATTGAAGTGTTTTTATTACACCAGTAGTTGCACAGCTGACCAGAGGACAGTGACAGCTCTTCCACACGTTTCTGCTGCAGGAACAGATCTGTCATCCACCCATAAGGGAGATAAGTGAGAAGCAATGAGGTGACTCCAAACTGCTTCTTTAATCAAACACTTGAGTCACATTTCACATTCAGGTTTCAGTTTCACCTCAGAGTTCACATAACTTCTACAACTTAGGTAAATATTAACGGACTGATCTTGAATTCCTAAGATAAATACATTTTCATTATGTGTTCACAAAACTGTGTTTTACCGAAGTTCAGCAGATTAAAGACAGCCTCTAAACTGTGCTGACCTCAACGGACAAATCTGATTGAACGAGATGAAGGTTTATAAAGGTCACGATCGAAACCCACGACATGAGGACAGAACGTCAGGAGTTTCAGTTCTCCGCGCTTTCATCGTGTTCTAAATGCCTCTGTATCAATAAAACATTGGAAACCCTCAGAGACAAACACACTCATGTTGTAGCATTGTGGGACACTCACTGACACTCTCACACACACACACACACACACACACACACACACAGAGAGGGGGGTTTTAAAATGATGGAGGGATGAAGGGCATTGGAAGGACATGATGGTCGCCATGGCAACAGTCCGGCCATGATGTTTTTGAGCGCTCTCCTGCTGGGAGGTGAGTGTGACCGGACGCAGAGTGTCTGATGTGCTTTATAAATACATGTGGATCACGTCTCGGTGGAGAAAGACGTCAGAAAAACGATTTCAAAAAGAAGCAAACTCATGGCACGATTGATATTTCCTCTCACTCTGTCTCTCTGCCATCAGTCAGGGGGAGGAAGATGCTCTATAATCAGGATGTTAGAGGAGGAAGATGCTCTATAATCTTTTATCCAAACCCAAGGACATGAAGAACGTGTGCGCAGCCTGTTTCTTCATGTGCAGACATGAACATGCACGAGCATTCTCTTGATTTCTGTCGTTGTTTTCTGCTTTAAATAATCTAGACGGAGAAACCCGTTGCTGTTTTTCTGCTCTGAGCTTCTCTGTTTTATTGAACGTCCTGTTTCCGTCTGGGATTCACAAAGTATCTTCTGCTGCTCTGTTGTGTCTCTGCAGCTGCTGAGCAGCACCGGAGAAGCTGTGGAGGGAACCAACGGAGAGATTCATGAAAAGGTAAAAACTGGGAATCCAGAAAACCCATTCTTGAATGAAATGAACCATTTTGAGTTTTGGTCTCATTTATGTGACACTGATTGCGAAGTTTCACCATATTAGCTAAAAAAAATCTTATTTTTTTCAAGTACTTATGAGAATAAACACATACATTTGTGAAAGACATACATACACGTATGTATATATATATATATATATATACATATATATATATATATATATATATATAGCAGAGATGAACCTTGAAGTGAACTGTGTGTTGAGATGAAAACATTAGCGGGAGCAGCGAGTTCGGTTATTTTGGTGCCATCAGTCTTTTCTGCTGCACTTTGCTGACTCCCAGGACAGCTGCTGTGTTCACGTCTGCCCTCAGAGTGCGTATATATCATGAGAGGTGAACTTTTAACCCCGAGGCTGCTGAAGTAAAAAGTGATTGACGTCAGATATGAAGCACTGAAACTCTGTTATTACCCTGAGAGGGGAGCCTCGGTGCTGTCATGCTATTTATTAAATGATGAGGTTTGTTGCGTGTCTAAGTGCTTCCAGTGTCTTTGTCATGTCCGACACACACTGTGTGTGTGGAAATCTGTGTTCGTCACAACATGAAGATGCTCGGTTACAAGTAGAAGTGCATTTACAGCCATATTTGAATGAAGGAATTGAAGTATATATGAATAAATCATTTGGGAATAATCCACTGTGTATTTATATTTACCTTGTCTGTGCGTGTTTGTGTGTGTGTGTGTGTGTGTGTGTGTTTGTGTGTGTGTGTGTGTGTGTGTGTGTGTGTAGGGGCTGAACGGATGTGTTCCTTCGTTGTACCTCAGCAGAGACAGAAGAAGCGAACTCCTCCTGAGAAGAGGCGTCGCCTCAGAAAAAGAAGCCCTGCTCCTCGGTAAATATATCTGCAACACTCACACTTCACCTCTGGATGGTCGGCTGGTCGGTCGGTTGGTCGGTCAGTCGATCTGTCCTTTGGTTCAGTACATTGGTTGAATAGCTTAATGGTTGGTTGGCTAATTGATTTGTTGGTCGGTCAGTCGATTGATTGGTCAATTAGTTCTTCAATAGTCTGGTTGCTTTCCTGCTTCAATAGGTCAGTCGTTGGGACGGGTGGTTGATTAACTGATTGGTCAAGTCAAGTCAAGTCAAGTCAGCTTTATTTATAGAGCACATTTACAAACGGCTTAGCCGCATCAAAGTGCTTCACATAGTGCAAAAAGACATTAAAAATGCATAAAATTCATAAAAAGAATCAGAAAAGCAAACTCAGACCTAATTGAAGGCCAGCGAAAAGAGATGCGTCTTCAAGTGAGATTTGAAAATCCCTACGGACTCGGCTGCTCGAATGTGGGGGGGAAGGGAGTTCCAGAGTCGAGGGGCCGCTATAGAAAAAGCTCTGTCTCCCCTAGTTTTCAACCTCGACCTGGGGATGACAAGAAGGCGCTGGTCAGCTGACCGTAGCGCTCTGGTCGGGGTGAAAGGGAGGAGAAGATCAGCCAGGTATGGTGGGGCAAGGTGGTGCAGAGATTTAAAAACTGTTAAGAGAATTTTAAAATCAATGCGGTAGCGGATGGGGAGCCAGTGGAGGGAAGCAAGAACCGGAGTAATGTGATTGTGTTTGCTAGTGCAGGTGAGGAGTCGAGCGGCCGCGTTCTGGACTAACTGCAGGCGGTGAAGTTGGGCTTTTCCTATGCCGGTGTAGAGACTATTGCAGTAGTCCAGGTGGGATGTGACAAAGGCGTGGAGGGCCTGCTCTAACCCTGCCTGGGGAAGGTACGCTTTAATCTTTGCCAGGGTCCTCAGGTTAAAAAAGCTTCTTTTCACAACTGCACTAATCTGGTGCTCAAACTTAAAAGAACTGTCTAGGAACACACCCAGATTCTTAACCGCTGACTTAGAGTAACTGGCGAGAGAACCCAGGGTGTTGGTGTTGAGTGCTGAAGGGGTTTTGCCAAACACAATGACCTCTGTCTTCTCCTCGTTGAGGAAGAGAAAATTTGCTGACAGCCACGCCTTAATGTCCGACAGGCAGTTTTGCAAAGGCTGGAGAGCAGTGGGGTCGTCGGCCTTAAAGGGGAGATACAGCTGGATATCGTCTGCATAGCAGTGGAAGGAGATATTGTGCTTTTTTATGATATCTCCTAAGGGCAGAATATACAAGAGAAATAGAATGGGGCCTAGGATGGAACCTTGTGGCACCCCACAGGAGAGGGGGGCTGCAGAAGAGGTGAAGTCTCCCAGATGAACAGAGAAAGTCCTACCAGACAAGTAGGAATGGAAAAACTCCAGGACTGTACCTTTGATGCCCAGGTTTTCAAGGCGAGACAGCAAGATCTTGTGGTCCACTGTATCAAAGGCAGAGGTGAGGTCCAAGAGGACCAGGACCACAGGGCTACCTGAGTCCGCAGCCAGGAGCAGGTCATTCAGGACACTCAGGAGGGCAGTCTCTGTGCTGTGGCCAGATCTGAATCCCGACTGGAATTTTTCAAGGAGGTTGTTATTTCTTAGAAACAGTTGCAGCTGGGTGTAAACTACACGCTCAAGAACTTTAGAGAGGAAGGGCAGTTTGGAAATGGGCCTAAAGTTTGCCATGGTAAACGGGTCAAGGTTGGGCTTTTTTAAAAGAGGTTGCACCACAGCGTGCTTGAAGGTCAGTTGCTTCAATAGGTTGGTAGGTTGGTCGGTCGGTTGGTCAGTTGGTTCAATAGGTTTGTTTGTCGGTCGGTTGTTTGGTCTATTGTTGAGTTGCCTCAACAGATCGGTCGGTCTGTCATTCAGTCAGTCGGTAAGATTGTGAGCATCGTGTTTCTCGCTGTGTTGCAGCAGTGAGAAAACATTGTGAAGCGATGTGAATTTGTCCTTCTCGGTGAGTCCACTGCAGCAGCAGCAGCAGCAGCAGCGGCGGCGGCGGCACATTTATCTCTCTTAGTGGCAGCGAGAAAATCCAAATATGAAGGAGAGAAGACGCTCGGCTCTTCATCTTCTGCTGTGACGGCCAGCAAGCCACTGCCACTGGGACAAAGAGAGCAAGCACAAGTGTTTTTAAGCCTTTCACACACACACACACACACACACACACACACACACACACACACGCACGCACGCACGCACGCACACACGCACAGTAAATCTAGGTGAATGTCATGATTTCAGCAGTAAACATGCACAAAGATATCTGCAACCCAAACCGAGGAAGGAACTCGCCGGGTGAAGAAACAGAAGCAAAGACATTTAAAGACTGATTTCTGACAGTTTGATCAGCTCTGCTTTTAAAAAACTATTAAATCAACCTTTCCCTGGACTATCTGGATGTTTGATAAACGGATCAGCCAGAACATCATGGGCACTTAAGAATAACATGGAAATATCAGAAATCAATCAGAAAGCACAAGGATAATGTAAACCTGAAGCTCATCATCCAGGATCTGGACTGGACCCTCTGCTGGTCTGGATCCAGGCTCCAGGTCCTCTGACTGACGTCGTCAGACCTGCAGAGATCTGGTGGAGGTCTGGCTGACGACCGACGCACTGTGTGGTCATAATGTTTTGGCCCATTCAGGAACATGAAACATGGTTGGAGTGTTTTTGGTTGACTGATTCTCGGCAGTAACGATGCTTCTTCTCTAAATCAGACAGCCGGAGTTTCTCTGTTTCCTCTGAAGCTGCAGCATTTGTGAAGGATGAGATGCATTTGTGGGATGAGCAGCAGAGACGAGAAATACGGCGTCTGCTCTATGAGCTCCTCCTCCTCCTCCCCTCCCCCTCCTCCTCTTCCTCCTCCTCCTCCTCCAGTGGTGGTTCTCCGTCAGCGGCTCTGCTGGGAGGAATTGAATTAGGCCGTCTGTGATTACCAGCGTTTCGCCACATAAATCAAGGAAATAAATATTGGCTGTGCCAGATCCTCTGGGACACACACACACACACACACACACACACACACACACACACACACACACACACACACACACACACACACACACACACACACGCGGCTGCCTTCCTTTCTGCTCCGACCAGCACTTTCCTGGCCGTTACGGTGGCGGCTCCTCCTGTTTACTGTGCAGCACTTCATGAAGATGCAGATCAGCTGAACCTTGACGTTTGAAACCCGCTGCAGTGGATCTCGCTTCTCCGTCAGCCCTCCGTCTGCCTCGTGATTGCTCTTCCTATGCATACGGACTGTGACTCACCATTCTGACCTCTGACCTTCAGGTGTAAGAAAAATGGCAAAAAGAAAAAGAAAAACAAACCGTTCTGGACCCTTCAGAACATTTAATACTCACACACACAGCTCCACATAGCCCTGGTTTGTTTACATGAGGATTTAACTGAAAATGTTTGCTGTTGTGATTTATCAACTGTCAGTGTGAATAACAGCAGGTGAATCCAGAGACGTGGTAAGAAATGAAGTGCTGGTTGTTTCTCCCCATGACTGATTTTGTTTCCCTCCTTCGGTTTGTAAACTGCATCGCTCTGACAGTCCCTTCCTCTCTCTCCGCCTCCCGCTGTGTTTTCTCTGCAGGCATCATATCGACCTTCCTGCACGTCCATCCGTTCGGCGCCAACCTGGAGTATCTGTGGTCGTACATCCAGAGGCTGGACTCCAAGGTACGCCGCCACACCGGGAAACGTGCAGGACGGAGCAGAGGATTGTGGGAAAATGAGGGGAAAAGCTGCACTCAGAGAAATGTAGTGAATTTAGAAGTGACCGTCAGAGGCTGTTTCTGGCACTGCAGAGACTTTCACTTTATGAAAATACACACATTTTTTTAATAGGAGACGAATGAGGAAAAGGGTCGGTCGGTCTGCCGGGCGATCGGTCGGTCTGTCAGTACTTGCAACAAAAATGACTAAATAAACTTTTCTCACTTAAAAAGTTGGTCGTGATTCAATCACACACATTCCTTTGTTTTTTGTTATTAGCATTATTATTATTAAATAATATAATTTTTATTTGAATATTGTAGTAATCTCCAAATGCCCCCCCCCCAGGTGTCTGCGGTGGAGCTGGAGCGTCTCATGGTGCGTCTGCCCTCCATGTTCAGACAGGAGCTGAGCGGCGTCGGCGCCACGCTGGAGAAACGCTGGAAGTTCTGCGGCTTCGACACACTCAGCTCGGCGTGACGGCGGTGTGTGTGTGTGCGCGTGTGTGTGAGTGTGTGTGTGTGTGTGTGTGTGTGTACACTGGACACTGTGCATCAGATCCAGATCTTGGAATGGACAGAGAACTCCCTCCTGGACGTTTGTTCCAGATAAAACTCTTCTCCACAGAGAGCTGAGCGCAGACTCCACCACCCTGAATCCCAGACGTCTGTTTCTGAAGGCGTGAAGCACCGAGCGCCTCCCAAACCCGGACCCGGACCCGGACCCGGACCCGGACCCAGATCCAGAGGCAGAGAGGCAGAGAGGCAGGAAGAGTTATACCAAAGTCCATCCTCAGATTTCAGGCTGCGGACCTCAGATCAGGAGGCCCGAGGTTCTCAAAGTGTGGGGAGACAGGAAATGAAATTCTCTCATGTCAGTAGTTTTAACTTGATCAGCTGAAATCAGCTAAAATGATTCTCTTTTTTTCTGATTTTGGAAAAACTATTGTTGTTGTTGTACAAAGGTATGTCAAAAGTTTTTTACCCTGAAATGTGGAAACTGGTGATGTTTCAGTGAAGTTGGTCTTCATTAAGAGTTTCAGCCGGAGGTTTGGCCTTCCCTAGAGGAGTCTGTGCCCCTTCCCCAGAGGAGGAGGATGACCCCACACTTTGAAAACATTCAGGAGCGTCTGGCGTTAGCGAGGGAGCACGGTTCGATCTCCAGCAGCTTGGTTCTTCTGGACTCTTCTGGAGTTTACACACCAACTCCAAGTCGGTTCACTGGAGCAAAGAAAAACAAAACCGTCAGTGTCGATCGGTGCTTCTTCAATCTGCAGCTTCCTCTGATTTTCTATCTCCACGTCAGCACTGTCGCCTTTTCAGACTGAAGCTGTGGCCTTGTCTTTGTCCTTAAAGGTACCACAGAACATGTTAGGCCCCGCCGTCACAACATTTCAAGTGAAAACGGATCAATCTGGGAAATAGGAGAACACGGAGAACAATACACCCTAAACACCAACAATCGGAGAAGACGGACGTTTGTAAGGACACACCACCCAGTTGGACAGTCCAGGAGAACACGGACTGGGAGTCATGACAGTCTGGAGGAAACATGGTTGTTATTGTCCATCTACTGAGCATGTGCAGAGTTGGAGCGTTATTAAAAAGTGCCACCTTGGCACAGTGGCTCTGAGCACCGTTGTTGTGAGGGATGGCTCAAACTTCGGTACTTTTATAGGTACCAACCAAGTTCCGTCGGTACTGCTGAGTACCGATTCATGTAAAATCCAGCGGTAACATGTTTCGGTAACAAACTGCGGTGCAGATTAAGCTCACTGCTGCGGGAATACTTCTATTCGAGGAAGCTCCTGGTTAATAACAAGACTTTTCTCCAGGCTGAGAAGTGAAGCATTTTCAACAGTTTCAGATCTACGGCTACAACTCCTGTATTCGGCACAGTTAGCAAGCTAGCATCTCTTGGCACGCTGGCATCCATTAGCAACTCGTCTGCAGCCGTCAACAAACAACAAAATTACCTAAAACTAGTACCACTGAATACCGGTACCGAGTCTGAGGTACCAGGAATCGGTACCCGGTCGGTTCAAATGTGAACGGTACCCATCGCTGTCATATAAACGGACCACTGAAATGCAACAAAACATTTCCATTTCCACTTGAAAATGTTGTGAAACGGGACTTCATTGACCGTAACTGATTCTCCAGCCAGTCCACGTGTGCGTTAAGCAGCCGCTGTACCGCTGCTGCCTTGCTAGCGGCTACTGAGCTGGTTGTTGCTAAAAGCTAACGCCACTCTTTGTTCAGGAATTGGCTAATTAATGGATTTTTTATTTTTCAGTTTCATCTTTTTTCATGCTGAAGCTAATAATACATTGTTGTACCTTTGAAGACACAGCAGGTCAATTTTTAATTTCATGCTCATTTGTGGCTCTTAGATTTTGAGTTAGTGTGTAAAAAAAACCCCAAAAAACATGTTTGTTTGTTTTTTTAAGATGTTGGAGACCGGAGAAATGAAAATCTGAGGAAAACTGCACGAGGACGAGAAGAAGAGTGCTTTTGAGGAGGAGTGGAGGAGTAAATTCAATCTTTTCTGCCTAATTTATTTCATTATCCTGCGTGCGGACGCTGTTCGCTCAAACGGCTCGCTGCCATGAGCTGCTTTTTGTAATTAAATACAATAAAATGAAAGATGAACAACAGCTCTGACTGTTACTGTCAACACTGTTTATCTGAAGACTGCGTCAATTATCTTGTATGCACACACACACACACACACACACACAGTGACACAGTAGCTTACTCATTCAGATATTGATTTAACGGGTGAGTTGATACGGTAAGTGGGCTGTTGATTGCTAAGTTGGTGATGAAGTAAAGAGTTTTACGGGTGAATTGGTTGACAACAGGTCAGGTTAGTTGGCTCGTCAGTTGTAGAGATGGTCAGTTACCGGCCCTTTCATGTCTCTTTGCTTCTTGTTCTGTGAGTCTGTTCTGTTTTTCTCACCGCGAACACCAATCCAACAGCAGAAAGTCTCCTCTGTGTCTGGCCCTGCAGGTTTCTAACCGTTTGGAGGAGTTTTTCCTTTCCCCTCTCCTCGACTTGCTCAAGTGGATTTTTTTTTTTTCTTTCCTGTTAGTTAGTTGTCCAGTTAGTGAAGTAATTGATCAATAACTAATTTTGTATGTAGATCAGTTTAGTTGTGGGTCATCCACTGAGCTGGCCAGCTGTCAGCAGGTTACTGGGTTAGTTAGGCTGTTAGTGAGATAGTTGGTGTAATCTGTTCTGAATGAAGCTGTGATTGTTCTTCTCTTCTTGGACTGAAAGCAGGAAGGGCAGTGAGGTTGCTCGTTGCTCCCCTTTGTGGTGAAAAGTGGTTTTACTAAACTCATCAAGCTACAGAGAATTAAATGATTTAAATCAATTTATTTTTTCTATATCCTGATTGTAATTTAGAGTTTATTTTAAAATATTCCTGACTGAAAGTTTGACCTACTGAACTTCAACAGTGAAGGATCTGGTGGTCGTGCAGCGTTCCACACAGAGAAGCTCAAACAGAACTGTGAGCAGAAAGACGGTTCTGAGTGGAAAAATCCAGCTTTTCCTGCAGCGATTCGCAGAATCTGCTTGACGGGATGATGTAAAGCTCGCTCACCAGCGCTCGGCTGCTCCTGACGCAACTCAGGCGTAACAGGCGCAGGGAGAGAATATCTGAAGGAGAATCTGGGGCAGAGCCTGGCTGTGTCAAAGCTGCAGAGTGTAAATCCTCCTCCGCAGGAGAATGAAGTCCTCAGAGGAACCCGACTCGCCGTGTTCAGGTGAAGGATTTCTTCTCGTTCACGGCGATGATGATTCACGGTCAGCAGCACAGCTCCAGAGCGACGCTTCGCTCCGTTACATTACCTTTCGGATGAAGAACTGTCATTTCAGCGAGCATTTAACTTTTCTGAAAACCGCTGCAGAGCTGCTGTCTCTCTCCGTCCCGCTCGCTGAGCCACTGTTAGCATTAGCATTAGTAGAAGCTATTGCTAGCGATGGTTTCTGTTTCTCTGAACTCTTGTTTCCTGGAGAAGCGTCACTGCAGTCCTGAACGAATTCATTCCTTCTGACATGAAACCTGGCTCAAAGTGTGTAGCATTAGCATTAGCATTAGCAAGTAGAAGCAATTAGCCTGATTAAAGGTGCATTAAGGAGTTTTTCTGCAGGGGCTACTGTTTCACATAAAATGTGCAAACTCCTTAATGAACCTTTAAAAAGCTTCTCTTTCTGAGAGTCTGCAAGATGGTAGTTTACCTCAGTCGCTCAGTAGTTTCGATCAGATTATCGCATCTTCCTCCCACTAACATCAGATTATAGAGCATCTTCCTCCTCTAACATGCGGATTATAGAGCATCTTCCATCTTTACTCATTTTTAGTGTGAAATGTTAGAAACCAGAACAATCCTCGACTGATTTTGACTCTTGACTCTTGTCTTTTTTTTGGCGCTGTTTGATGAATGGGTGAATCTACGGTGTGTGATTCAGCTGGCAGATGTTCTGTGTAGAACACTGAGCACAGCAGAGCCTGCAGAGAGGAAGGAGAGCCGAGTCGGCTGCTGTTGACACAATCCCCCTCAGGGAGCATCAATCCCGCTCAGAGCCCAGGTTCCGCTCCGAAGTTCTGCCCCACATTCGGAGAACCGCCGCGTCTCCTCGGCCGGACTCGGAGGACAGAGTGGGGACGTGGCGGACAAACAGCAGCGGCGGGCGTGTAGCGTTTAGCTCCTGATGGTGTCCTCATTACGGCTGACAGCTGCTGCACATCAAACAGAATCAGCACCGAAAGCAGCTTTAATCAGGTTCACCGGGTTAACTGGAGGAATGAGACGAGCTGCCGCTCTAATGACGGGAAGCTGAGACGATGACTGCCTCAAAACGAGGACAGGACGTCTCAAAACGATGAGCTCAGCTAAAACTCATGTCTCATGACACCTTTTCACACTAGTGGGCTCATCTCTTCATCCTGCAGCGGATTGACCAGCGATTAGTTCAAAAACAATGAAACACACCAGAAAATATCGTGAGGTGATCAGGAGGGACTGACCGGGACCAGGACCGGGACCAGGACCAGGACCAGGACCAGGACCAGGACCAGGACCAGGACACTCTGGAAGCATCTGTCAGTTGAGACGTAGTTATGTGAACAGGTCCCTCATCTCCGGGTTCAGTGGCCTCAAACCCGCGGCCTGTGGACCAGAAGTGGCCCCGTCCTTCCTCCCTCTGGTCCACAGGTTCATGTCAGATATTGATGCACTTTGGTCCATATCAATATTCCTTCCACAATGAAAATAAAGATGGGAATTAAAGCAGTGTGTGTGTGTGTGTGTGTGTGTGTGTGTGTGTGTGTGTGTGTGTGTGTGTGTGTGTGTGTGTGTGTGAGTGAGAGAGAGTTAGATTAAGATTAAGAAAGGTTACACTGCCACCTGGAGGTGTTTTATTGTAACTGCAGTTTAGATCTGAGATCAAATCAATTTAAAATTCTAGAATTACTTAAAGACTCAAACACTACTCCTCAAGTAATCTTGTTTTTCATATGATGTTTGGTTTTTGTCTTTTTCCTAAAAAGCTAATTTTGAAATTTCTCATATTATGTTTAGTATGTTATTTAATATATTTATTTACTTATTTGAAAGTTTTTTTTTTCTGGTTTTAGTTTCAGTTCACTTCGTGCTTTGTCTTATTATTTAGAATTTTGCTTCTTTTTGTCATTTCAAAACTCCATGTGACTGATTTCTCCTTTTAATCCACATTTTCACAATAATTATTTGTTAATCATTGTAAGCTGACCATTTCTGTGTGTGTGTGTGTGTGTGTGTGTGTGTGTCAGGTTAATCTTCTGCAGGCCAGCTGCAGCTCAGAGGCTTTACCAGCCGGATTAGTGTCTCCTGCCTGCATCAGTAACACGTCATCACGGCCACAACACACACACACACACACACACACACACACACACACACACAGTCTCGTATTTCTATCCTCGTGGGGACCTTCCATTGACTCCCATTCATGTCTAGCCCCTAACCCTGACCCTTACCCTAACCCTAACCCACACCACAACAAAGCCTAACCCTAAAGAAATGTTTTTGCACTTTTACTTTTTTCAGTAACAACAACATGGTCAAGAAAACACTGTTTCTCCTACTTAGGACCGGAAAAAGGTCCCCACAAGGCACGTCGTTCCACGTTTTGCTATCCTTGTGGGGACATTTGGCCCCGACAAGGATAGAAATACAAGAACACACACACACACACACACACACACACACACACACACACACACACACCTGAAATCACAGGTAAACTGTATGAACTCCTGATTAAAATAAACGTTTCCACTTTATTTCCAATGACTTGAACAGAATATTGAATTTGAAAGGTTTCAGATTTTGGAACAGTGACAGTTGATTTCTACGACATTGGAGATGTTCATCACTTTTGAATCATTCTAACTTCAGCCAACATCCAGATTACAAACCATCTAGATAATAAAAGGACGTAGACATTATTAAGACACGCTGACTGATGGGATCAGTCCTGTACGTGAAGGAATCACTGTCTGAAGTCAGGTTTTCACTGACTTTAGTTCCATTAAAACTTTTCTCGGGTGTTTATCTCTGAAGGAACGCAGGTGGGTTTGATTTGTGAGATAATCCACCACAGCATCACTTCAGTTTTCCAGCTCTGTGCAGATTATTAGCAGACTCCCTCTTCTTCATCAAGGTCAATCCTTCGGATGATCCGAGCAGATCACAGATCAGTGGATCTCTTCATGTCTCCACAGGTGGAGAACAGCGTGTATCGGCAGAGGAGGAGGAGTTTCCTGGCGCTTCAGGAGATCACATGACACATTAAACTTTGCTTTTGAGATCAGGGCCGTGAAACCTTCGATTTCCTCATTTTCCAGTGTTTCTTGTGGAACTGAACTGGTGTGCCTCTGCCGCGCTGTGACACTGTGACTTACTTCAGGGCTTCACGTTTGAGGTGATTAGTTAGAGTTAGGGTTAGTGTTAACCCTAAATCCTAAACTATAAACCTACATGTATCATGGAAGGCATTGATGTTTTTGTGAATAATACCTTTATAAACAAAAGCAAATTTCTATCTTTTTTTTTCTTTTGCTTTATTGACGTAATAAGTACACTGAAAGCTCAGCAAATCATGATTTTTACCTAAAAATCATTTATTTGATCACCAACAAACGACACAAAAGCAAAGTTTGAGCATCATAATGTCCGTATGTTTGATCTGTCAGGCCTAGAAGAGAGGAAACTGCAGCTCCCTCCCAGGAGTAAACGTCTTCCATGGTGTTATTAGTATCCATTGCTGATTGGAGGCTCTGCCAGCAGGTGACGGTACAAAGCTCCCCGAGTCTGAAGGAGCTCAGCTCATGATCCACCTGCTGCCCTAAACCCTTCAGCACCAGAGAGAGAGCGGCCAGCGAAGCTGCTGCAGCCCCTGCAGGGTCTGCACCTCCTGCTGCTCCTGCACCTCCTGCACCCCCTCCCGGCAGGACCCCCCCTCAGAGCCCGGCAGAGCCTGTAGATGCGGCTCCAGGAGCCGCGGGACGGACCGGGGTCGTCTTTGCGTTCAGGCTCAGGTTAAGACTTCAAGCCTCCGTCAGCCTGATAGGATCAGAGGGAGGAAGACCACCTGAGGAGCTGCTTCATCTTCACTGCTGCAGCCCCGGCGGCACAGGTGAGCACACACACACACACACACACACACACACACACTGACTCCAGATATTGTTGGTCAGCCAGTCCTCCAGCCAGCAGCTTCATGCTCTCTGGTGAAGACGTCTGCTTTACTGAGCCACTTTGGTTTCGTCTTTTCTGAGCTGCTGAACAAACATGCAGCAGTCGATGGATCAGGATTCACTCCTGATGTGGCTCTAAACACAAAATTCCTCACGAACTCCAACAATCTGACCTTTATCTGGCTGGAAACATAAACATTTGTATCCTTTACCTTAATAAATACAAACTTCTGAGTGGAACTGTCCAACTGCAGACAAACGTTCCCGATTCCTGCTGATTTCTGAGAGAAACTCAGGACCTGAAGCAGCAGTGAGGAGGGAAGGGAGGAGAAGCTGCGTCGGCCACGACAGTCAGAAGACTGGGAAACCAGCACACTGTTTTGGTTTGTTTTGTCCTTCCTGGGCCGCGGTAGTAACAGGCAGAGCTGCAGATGATTGCTTCAGAGGCTGTAGAGAACATTCACTCCTCAGTGGCGACAGACTGACCGAGAGGAAAGGAAGAGTCACCATCAGACCAGCCAACCTGCTGGTGGAGCATGGGAGCTCCCTGATGAATATTCAAAATATGCAAGATGGAAGATGCTCTATAATCTGGCTGTTAGAGGAGGAGATGCTCTGTAATCTGGATTTTGTCTGAAGTTATATTTCTATAAAAGCGTTGTCTCTCTGCTTTTGGTAAAACTTGACTTCTTCCCAGTCCGTGGAGGTTACTGATGCATTGAATTCCTACACATTCTCTCACTTTCCTCTCTGATGCTCCAGTGTCTTTTATGATATTTTGTTTGTTTTTTTAAATAATACTTATTATAAGTTAATAGTGGAACTCAATAGTGTGGAGGAAAGTTTGGCCATTGTTGAGCTGGATGATTGTGGTGAGTTCAGTCGCTGTGGACATCCTGATGAGGAGTGTATTGGAGATTAGCAGAGGAGTCTGCAGAGTTTATAGAGCAGATCTGACGGGATACAGTGGAGGAAGATTGGGAACCACACATCTCATGTACTGGGAAAACTGCAGATTTGCTGACTTTAGAATTTAAAAGGCCAATTCGATTATTGGAAAAATAATTTTAAACCTTAGAAAGACGGTCATGGAGGTTTGTTGCAGTAAGAGTGTGAACGTGAAGAGAAGAGGCTTCCGTCTGCTCTGTGATGCGTCTCCTTCACCAGCTTTGCTCTGCCACCTGTCCTCAGAGGATAATCCAATTATCTCAGACGGGCACCGCCCCCCTCACCCCTACCCCCCACCCCCCCACCCCCTAGAGCCAAGTTAAACATTAATTAACCTGACCTAGATCACTCTGAAAAGAGAAA
Source organism: Salarias fasciatus (assembly GCF_902148845.1). Taxonomy (NCBI): domain Eukaryota; kingdom Metazoa; phylum Chordata; class Actinopteri; order Blenniiformes; family Blenniidae; genus Salarias; species Salarias fasciatus. The sequence continues at coordinate 3,755,452 of NC_043760.1, read as the reverse complement.
TAGTCGCTGTGGGATCGCTGTGATTGACTTTACTTACATAAGAGGTGGTTTAATTCCCCCGCAGAGAAACATGCCGACCGTCAAGAGCAAGAAGAAGAAGGCGAAGAAAGAGGTCATCGATGACGAGGAGCAGGGAGAAGGTGGGAGGTCACTGCCTGAACACCTGCCTTACCTACCACTCCACTCCACTACATTTATGTACTTTAATCAGACTGTTTTTAATTTCCTGGGGGAAATGTGTGCCACAGTGCAGAGCTCTGGGGAGCTGGGGGGTCAAGGGTGTTGTTTCTTTTTTAACTGTGGGAGGAAACCCCACACACGGGGGGAAGATGCAAACTTTAACTTTAACGTCTCCTGAACCAAGACTAATAAACCTTAAACCGGACAGGTCTGAACTCTCCACTGTGCTCACGAGGACCGTCCTCCGGTTCTGACCATGCTCTCTTCCAGTGGCGGTGGACATGGAGATGGAGGAAGTGGCTAACAGGAGCCACTCTGACAGCAAAGACCAGCTGACCCCGGAACCGCCAGATCCAGCTCCACACAAGAAGAAGAAAAAGAAGAGGACAGCAACTATCGGTAATAAAAACCAAAATGTTCATCATCTTCAAACCAAAGTGAAATCAGAAATGTTTATCATTCAAATTTAGTATAACTTCAGTTTGTATTTCAGTTTCTCCTTTATTTACCAAAGACTGAGAGCTGTGAAGGCTGAGGGAGGCTAACAAATGTCCCAAAGTTCATCTTACAGCTTTGGTTTTTTATTCTGCTCTTTTTACACAATATTTTGTGGCGTCAAACCAGAAGATGGAGCACGCTGCCACTGGTTGGTTGGTTGCTTGGTTGCTTGCTCATTTGGCTGTTAGTTTTTTTTTGTTTTTTGGGCTGTTTTTACGCCATGTTTTTTGATGTCGGACTTGGAGCCTGAGCACACTGACACTGTTGGGTTGGTTGGTTGGTTGGCTGGTTGGTTGGTTGGTTGGTTGGTCGATTGGTTGGTCGATTGGTCGACTGGTTGGTCGATTGGTCATTCTTCAGTAGTTTTTTACGCCATGTGTTTTGGTGTCAGACCTGGAGACGGAACACGCCGACACTCCAAACGGTAACATGTCGGAGCCGATGGTGGACGGGGAGGAAACAACGGTCGCTGTGACGAGAAGAACCAAAAGAAAGAGGTGAGAGGAGCGTATGAAAAACCAAACATTTCACCGGTCCATAGAACATTAAACTTGAAATGTGCGGTTTTAATAAAAAGCTCTGTTTTGACCCTCCGGGTTTCATGTTTAAATCTTCATATTCCTGGACGGACGATGTCCTCTGTGTGTCCCTGCAGGAAGGCCAAGGCGGCAGAGCACTACAGTAACGAACTGGGAGCTGAAGACGAGGACATGGTCACTGAGGCCCAGTCTCCCATCCCCCAGCATTCCCTGTTCTCCGCCCCGCATGGACACAGCCAGCCGGTGGGCAGAGTCTTTGTGGAGAGGAACCGTGAGTCCAAACCCAACAGAACCAGAACCGTCTAACAGTGAGGGCTGATTCTGGTAACTTACTTCAATTAAAGGTGCATTAAGGAGTTTTTCAACTTTAAAAATACTTATTTTCCACCATAAATATGTTCCACATTTTTAATGATGTGTACAATGTGCCCTGACATATTCATTACAAGTACCGCTAACAGCGCTAAATTGTCACTTGAAAGTCACAGTGCAGGTCCGGCACCAGAATTTTTTGGGGGAGAATTTGAAAGAAATGACGTAATGCACACTCCGGCTGGCCTGATTTAGTTAGGTTTCGTTTTGTCCGCCATTACTCCGCCAGATGCTTAGTGAGCAACAACTGAGCAGAATCTTCCAGAAAGTAAGAACAGACTGGCTTCTAGCACTGCCACAGCTCCACACAGACTCCACCAGGGAAAAGAAACTTACATTTTGCTCGAGCGCTACTAAACGAGCGAGGAAGGAGTCCCCCTCTTCCATGCACGCAAGCCACAGGCACGAGTTTTTCACTGAGCTGCATTACGCCCAAGGCCTGCAGGGGGTGCTGTTTTGCATAAAACGTGCAAACTCCTTAACTTTAAGAAAAGTAAAAAAAAAAAAAACTTACATTTTTCCTGTGAAAGTTGCAATTGTTTGAACTTCAGGTCTAACTGTGGAATTTATTCTCACTCTGTGACTTTTCTGGCTTGTAATAATTTCCAACAGGGATTAATATCGATGCTCAGAGTTCAATATGAAACATTGTCAGAACCCTTCGCTGTCTCCACATAACTTTTATTAAAGAGCCGAAAATGAAAATGTACTAAAGTACAAACGTTTGTTGTAAACGGGATTTAAAGGTAATCTGCAGGGATCGTCTGCATGGTTTTATTTCCTTAAAGCTTCATTTGACCCCTGACTTGTCTGGATTGAGATCTCTGTGTTTTGGGAGCAGGTTGAGGAGAACAGTCCTGCTGGCAGCAGCAGCCTCTAATCCAGCACAAGCTCTCTGAGGTCTATGTGGGTCACTGGCAGCCGAGCCGACTGAGGCCGTCCTGCCAGAGCTCCTTCAACACTCTCACAGTCCGGCCGAGAAAACCAGCTGAATCACGCCAGATTCACAGCAAAGAGGGACCATAATAATCCATGTCATGTGTTACTCTCCCGCTATAATAGCTGATAGAATTTGAAAAAGTACAACAATTATTATTAATATGCTTATTAGCAGTACAAAAGTTACCATATATAATCATTAGTTAAAGGTGCAATACATGTGGTTTAAATAATTCTGCTGTTGGACACCAGGTGGCAGTGTGGCTTCACTTTAGTGCTTTTTAATCTCTCACAGTTCTGTCTCTTCTTTTTGGGTTTAAGGCTGTTCACAGTGGTTCAGATTGTTTCGTTTAAAGATAGCAATCATGTATTTGTCAATGATTCAATGAATGAGCAGAAGAATTTCATTGCTGTACTCAGTACACCACCTAGTGGTCCAAACCGGTACTGCAACACTCAACAGGATGAGCTAGCTGGCAGATTTCAGCAACACGTCACAGAACTGCATTCAGGATCAAGTCATGGCGGTTGATTTGCCTCTGAGTGGTCAGGAACCTTGACTCAAAGTGAAGGTCGTACTGTGCTGGTGCAGGACGCTTCCAGGCCGAGCGGGTGGACCACCTGAGACACTCGGAGCTCATGGACGACTACATGGACCCCAGACAGATCTGGACCACCAGAGACATCGCCTTGAAGGTCCACAGCGGCTTCAGGTCTGCACAGGTGCGTTTCCTCTGGGATGACGTTCCACCGCGTGGTGCTGACGGGCGGCGTGTTCCAGGGTGGTGGGCCTGTTCTCGCACGGCTTCCTGGCTGGATACGCCGTGTGGAACATCATCGTGGTGTACGTGCTGGCCGGCGAGCAGATGACCACGCTGCCCAACCTCCTGCAGCAGTACCACCCGCTGGCCTACCCGTCCCAGTCCCTGCTCTACCTGCTGCTGGCCATCAGCACCGTGTCCGCCTTCGACAGGTCTGTGTGTGTGTGTGTGTGTGTGTGTGTGTGTGTGTGTGTGTGTGTGTCTGCATTTAAAATCCAGGCTGTTATGCAAACCTCTGTATGTGTATCTGCGTGCATGCATACGTGTGTACGTACCATGTCTGTGAATAATGTGCGTGTGTGTGTGTGTGTGTGTGTGTGTGTGTGTGTGTGTGTGTGTGTGTGTGTGTGTGTGTGTGTGTCTGCATTTAAAATCCAGGCTGTTATGCAAACCTCTGTATGTGTATCTGCGTGCATGCATACGTGTGTACGTACCATGTCTGTGAATAATGTGAGTGTGTGTGTGTGTCCTCCCGTGCAGAGTGAACCTGGCTAAGACCTCCATGGCTCTGAGAGGTTTCCTCACTCTGGATCCTGCTGCTCTGGCTTCTTTCTGTGAGTGAGACAGCAAGAAAACACTCATGACAACAGCATCAACAAATGTGTGTTAATGTGTGTGTGTGTGTGTGTGTGTGTGTGTGTGTGTGTGTGTGTGTGTGTGTGTGTGTGCGTAGTGTATTTCATAGCCCTGATCCTGTCCCTCAGCCAGCAGATGACCAGTGACCGGATCCATCTGTATCCCACAGCCAACGAGACGCTCTGGTCAGAAGACTCTTTTTTATTAATGCTTATTGATTAATCGATCATTTCCTGATCAGAATCTCTCATCTATTGATTTCTAAACAGCTGGTACCAGCTAACCTGTTTAGTTGTCAAAGCCACACACTTGTTCACTTCTCCAGCCTTTTGCCTGCCGTCAGAATTCAAACTTCAGATCCGTGTTTCTGTGAAAGTCAAACAGTAAAATCTGGATTATCTTGAGAACAAAACTTGTATTAATCATGTCGGCTTGACTTCTGTTCAATACAATATCACAGTTCTTTTGGGGCCGAGTTAGGAGAAATTACTGAATGAGGCCACGTAAATGATTATTTCCATTGTCCTTCCTCCTCCTCCTCTTCCTCCTCTTCCTCCTCCAGGCCTCCGGGCTCTGAGCAGCAGATCCTTCGTCCCTGGATCGTGGTGAACCTGGTGGTGTCTCTGCTGGTGGGGCTGGCCTGGGCGGTGGTCTCCACCCGGCCGGACGTCGACTACACAGAAGGTGAGAGGAGATCTGAAGCAGCAGGAAGCGTCACAGGAACCATTTTCAGCTGTGTGTCAGTGACTTTCCCACAGCTCTGCAGGATGTCTCTTTTGCTTTCATTGCTCTTAATTCACTTGTTGTTCCTGTAACATCTGCTCGATTTGTGTATTTACTCCTGAAACTTCCTCCTGTGGTGGAAACACAGGCAACCATACACACCAAGACTATTCCAGTTCCTTTGAGGAAGGGTCCAGGTCAAACAGTTAAAACACTGTAACAAACTGCTTCACATCCAGAAACCACAATACATAAATCCAAAATGAGATGATCCAAAACCTGCGCTTATATCTTGAAAATGTTGAATAAAACTAATCTAGGAGGTAAAAATGATGAATTTCTCTCTGTTCACGTCAGAACTGAAGTATAAGACTTGACTCGTGAACTTACAGCCAGAGTTTGATATTTGAGACAGTTTTTAAAACGTGTCATGCGCAGAGAACCTGGAACTGAACAGGTTAATGCTGGAAACTTGGTTTCATTGTGTGGTTTGACCACTAGGTGGCGACAAAGCCAAACAAGTTGTGTGTGTGTGTGTGTGTGTGTGTGTGTGTGTGTGTGTGTGTGTGTGTGTGTGTGTGTGTGTGTGTGTTCTCTCCATCATTTTGGTGTTTTTGTTTATTGTAGATTTTCTAATGACGATGGAGGTTGAAGGATTCCCGAGATCAGAGGAGAACCTGGAAATCCCAGCATGAAGAGACCTGGGCCCCCTGACCCCTGACCCCTGGCCCCTCGACCCCCTGTCAATCCTTTTGTGACCTCCAGTCAGTGTTTGTTCTTCATCGATTGTCTGTTTTTCTACTGTAAATTGTGTAGCACTGTGTTTTGCCATGTTGTAATTTTGTAAATAAAGGAATCCAGTGAGTGTCCAGTAACTGGAGTGTTTTGGCTGAACGTGAGTCGTCGTGCGAGGAGATCACCCTCTCGTGTTCTTCTGGAGAAATCCATGCTGAAATTTCACACAAATGCCATTTCCAGCACTCATGAAGGAGTGCTGATATTCCCCTGGGCTGATATTTCCCACTGCTTGACACAGAGCGCCGATTTTTCCCAGCCCTCCTATTTTCCACAGCTCGTGACGTAGTAGCGATATTTCCCAGCGCCCGTGAAGGCGTCGCGTTGCGTTCACTGTCAAGCAGCATGTAAAGATGGCGGAGCTGCAGATGCTGCTGGAGGAGGAAATTCCTGCGGGACGGAGAGCTCTACTGGACAGCTTCTCCAACCTGGAGAGAGTGGCCGAGTACTGCGAGAGCAACTATGTGCAGGTACCCCCCAGCGCGGGAATACCCCCGGTTATAGGGGCAATTAAAACAGAGGGAGTTGTGGAGGCAGTAATGTGAGCCGGGAGTGGGCGGTGCGGAGGAGCAGTGATGGAACGACTGTACCAGCCTCCGTTATCTTCACCCTAGCTTTTACATTTAACGCATGAATATCACGATAAAGACTTTATGAAGAGTGAAGCTGATTCTGACTAAACTGCCAGACGCTTAAAGTGAATTCGGCATTTTCATTTTCACCGAAAGACGTGTTTCAGTGTGAAAAATTAACTTTTTTTAAAGTGATTTGGGGGCTTTTGAGCTGTCGTTAATGTGCATGAAAAGTAGTTTTTTTCTCGTAATTTAAAGCAGCTGGTTTATCGTTTCCTCGCCAGATTAAAAGTGGACTGTTTGAGATGCATTTGAAGTCACCGTGGTGTGTTTGTTGGTGGTGAGTGAGTGTGCTTTGGGTGATCTCTGGATATTACACACTTTACAATGTATTATATTCAACTACTATTTAAAGCCCTGAGTTAATCAGCCAATCACGTGGCAGCAATTAAATGTATTCAGTCAGATTATCATTCAGTGTGCAGTAATGTTGATTATTAATGTGAGTATAATGTAATGAATACAAACACTTTTTCATCCATAGAACAGTGCTCTTTCTCTTGCCCCTAAATCAAGGCACTGTACACTGTTCTGTTGTTTTTTGTGATGAAACGACTGAGGCTGTCATTCATTCAAGCTGATATCATACATCGCTGGAGTATTACACACTGTGATGTTGTGATACATTTGTCATGTACAGAAGATGTGCTGGGAGCAGAAAGGACAGACTGTTTGGAGAGGACAGAAGGACAACAGGGACTGAAAGAAAGAGTGCAGAGGAAGCCAAAGGCCTCACAATCCAGCTTTTATCAGCGCATGTTACTTTAAATCCTAAACATTAGTCTTATTGCACCCTTCTAAATGATGTCCTGATGCTTGTCGTGAGCTGTATGACCAGTAAAAGAAGAATCTGACACGCCTCCTCCTCCACGCTGAAACCTTTTTACCAGAAATATGTCAGCAGAAATCCAGCAGATGCCACCAGTCATTGTTTCAGTCTGGGTGGATGGAAACGGTGTTTCTTCTCTTACGACACAGTTATAGAGGGGTGTGTGTCTTTGTGTGTGTATGTATTTATGCATTTGTGTGTGAATGTGCATACGCACACGTGCGCACTTGCAGATATGAATGGAAGAGTGTGTGAGTGTATGGGAGCGTGTATGCCGTGTACACATGCATGCAAGGTCACACATGTAACTGTGTAACTGTGTGTGTGTGTGTGTGTGTGTGTGTGTGTGTGTGTGTGTGAGAGAGAGAGAGAGAGAGAGAGAGTGTGTGGGCAGGCAATGCTGTTATGGACAACTGTTCCTCGTCACTGTGCTCCAAACACACACCTGTTCGCCACATTTCTGAGCCGTCAGAATTTGAACAGATGATGAACAAAGAAAAAGATTAAACAACAATTTATACTAAACACACACATACACACACACACACACACACACACACACACACACACACACACACCAGCAGCAGATTTCAGCAGCAGTCGTATGTCTTGATTGTTTTTGTTCTTCTCGATTCTGCTGTTCAGTCGTCAATTCTGAAATAATTCATCGTCATCAGCTGATGATGTGTTTATGAAAATGAGCGGAAACTTCCTGTCTTCTCACGTGTCAGAACAGTAACCGTCTTGTCTGTGGAGGTGAGCCATCCAGCTGTAAACCGGGGAGAACCACTGGAGCCGCGAGGCTCTCCATGTTTCTGCGTCCAGGTGGGACGAGTCTCCATCCGGTTCAGTCAGGCCGGCTTCACATTTTTCCCTCTTGTCCATGTGGCTTCATCAGTTCTTGCTTTTCACTCTGACTCGTTTGACTCAGACCAGAGAAGCGTCCTGCACGTCCCCCTGACCCGGTCCAGTTCCTCTGGGACGGGTTCAGGTCTGTCAGCAGGTTTGGTTGCACAGAAAAGCTTTGTCCTCGTGCTGAAATCGTATTTATTTATTTGTTGGGGAAGTTGGACTCATTCTGTGGAATATCGTCCAGCATCTTGTAAAAGCCTTGTTCTGCTGAGCGATGAAGACTTGAGGACTGAGTGTGTGTGTGTGTGTGTGTGTGTGTGGGTGTGTGTGTGTGTGTGTGTGTGTGTGTGTGTGTGTGTGTGTGTGTGTGTGTGTGTGTGTGTGTGTGTGTGTGAGACCTCTTTCTCAGCTGCCAGCAGATGATGTGAGTGTTACGTAATCTCTCGGAGCTGCTGCTCTGGTTTCTGAGCTGAATATTGTGGATTCAGAGCCGACCCAGGGCGCTTCCAGGCTCCGCGGTCAGACTGACTTCAAGAATAACAAAAAAAAAAAGCAAATACAAAAACTAGAGGATTTTATCATTCCACCAATAATCTGGTTCATCCAATCAGGAGCTGTTGGCCTCCTGGTCACACATATTAGAAATGTACAGAGAGTCGATTTTAAAAAATGAATGATAAATCTAATGACTGAGTCTTTCTCTTCACTTGGTGTGTTTACATGGAACTTTAATTCCTGTTTAAATCAGAATAAAGCCTAATTCTCCTCTGAAATGACCATGTAAACGCCTGAAAACTTTGTTCGCAATCAAGTGTAATTTGAATAACCTGGCCGGTTTATTCTCCTTTGGGAGCAGAATTATATGTAAATGGGGCGACTTTATTCCAGTCGTTCTCCTCGTGCTCCTTCTGTCACGAAGACGCAATATTCCAAGATGGCGGCCCGCGGTTCGACTCATACGAAGACCATTTATTTAATGAAATGAAAGAAAGAGCGGATGGATGGGAGCAGAACGATGAGAACGTTTCAAAGCTGTAGCATCACAGTTAATCGAGAAAGAAGGAAAACTCGCTGCCAACATGCTCTGGTTACTTCCGGGAGACATCATTATGTCACGGCCGCCCTGTTCAATCAGAAAGCTTCACAGCCCCCAGCGTTAAAGCGTTAAAGAGCATTTATTCCTTTGTTTTTCCCACGTAAACACCGAGATCAGGAATATAATCTGGAATAAACAAATTCCAAATTACAGACAGCATGTGACACACGCAGTGTCTAGATTTCTCTAAGTGTCCTTTAAGAAATCTTTCAGAATTGTGAATATTTTCTGGATCTTTTCGTCCTTTATGAATCACTGGAAACTGATCTCACGTTTAAAAGTTACATTCTGAAAACAATATCCGTTTCCACGGAAACAGCCGAAACACTGATAACCATGTAGTTTTCATGCTGTTGCTTGTTGCTTTTAGTTGTTTTTGTCATGAAATCACACACACACACACACACACACGCACACTGCAGAGAACAATACACTACAGACATTAACAATGGAGAACAAGGACACTCGTATGAACAGAACACCAAGCTGGATTGTTATTACAGTGACTGTCCACTTTAAAACGAACAAGTCCAGGAGAATCTGGACTGGAACCAGGACCAGGAGGATCTGGACTGGAACCAGGACCAGGAGGATCTGGACTGGGATTCATGACACTCAGGAAGTAAACATTGTTCTGATCGTCCCTCTACTGAGCGTGTTCAGAGGAACTGTTTTCTCTTCGTCCGTGAATCAGGACCAGGACCAGAGTTTAAAGATGCATTAAGGAGTTTGCACGTTTTATGTGAAACAGCGCCCCCTGCAGGCCTTGGGCGTAATGCAGCTTAGTGAAAAACTCGTGCCTGTGGTTCGCGTGCACAGAAGAGGGGAACTCCTTCCTCGCTCGTTTAGTAGCGCTCAAGTAAAATGTAAGTTTCTTTTCCCTGGTGGAGTCTGTGTGGAGCTGTGGCAGTGCTGGAAGTCAGTCTTTTCTTACTTTCTGGAAGCTCCTGCTCAGTTGTTGCTCACTAAGCATCTGGCGGAGTAATGGCGGACAAAACGAAACCTAACCAGCCGGAGCGTGCATTACGTCATTCCTTTCAAATTCTCCCCAAAAAATGCCGGTGCTGGACCGGCACTGTGACTTTCAAGTGACAATTTAGCGCTGTTAGAGGTACTTGTAATGAATATGTCAGGGCACATTGTACACATCATTAAAAATGTGTAACATATTTATGGTGGAAAATAAGTATTTTTAAGGTTGTAAAACTCCTTATTGCACCTTTAAAAAAAAAAAGTCTCATTTTCCTTGATTTCCCAGGAGTTGTAGTGTTTTCAACAAGATGCTTGTTTTAGCAGCTTTGATCGCCGTTGTGTAAACGGACCCCCGACAGTTCCGCCCGTCGAATTTCTTTTATCCAGCCAAATCGGCCTCAGATGTTTCCTCCAAATCCAAGACAACAAACCATCCAGCGGATGTGACGTTGGTTTCCCAAGATCCACAGCGCCAAATACACGAACAATGTATGTGACAAAATTCCGAGCTCCTTCGCTTCACCGAGCGTTCAGAGTCCCTGAACAAACTGTTACACAGAAGAAGAGAAAAGACGCCTTAAAGTGTCAGGATTCAATTTCACCTCAGAAAAAGAGTCACCAACAAGAAGAAGAAGAAAAAAAAAACGCTTTCAGCTTCTTCTTCAATTCTTGTCCACATTATGGGATGAATTCAATGGTTGCTAGGCAACCACTGCACAATTTCGCTATATCGCTGTGAGGCTGGAATTGCACCAGAGTGATTTGTTTGGCTTCAACCAGCAGAGAGCCGCCAGAGGACCCGTCGTCCCAGCGCTGAGAAGACCCAGTGGACGCCGCTCCAGTCTCACTCCTGCCTCACTTTCAACGATTCATCTGGATGAATCCACCGTTTTGGACCAGTCACACACAAAGAGCTGACTGGCGATCGAGTCGTATATTGACCACCTGTGATTTGTTTCAGTGCTTGGTGAGGCAAACGCTGGTTTCATTTAAATGACAAAGGCTTTGTGACTCACTGAATTCATGCATAGATTACGTTTTCAAACACCACCGTAGAGCGCACCACACAATACGATCAGAACAGACAGATCATGTTCTGCTGTCTTCAGGTGTGTGTTGGTCTCTCAGTGGGTGAAGGTTTGAAGTGTCCTGCAGTCTCGTCTGCTCTGCCGGGCTGGGACTTAGAGGATCTTCATCAACTGAAAACTCGATCAGAATCATGAGAAATGAGAAAGAGACAGCATGGCTAGGTCGGTTGAGTAGTCATCTCACAATGTTGTTGGTCCGATTCACCATCTGCCCTGTCCACATGTCAGAGTGTCCTTGAGCAAGACACAGAACACTAAATGTCGGTTTATGGATTGAGCGCCTGGCATGACAGATGCCTCCATTGGGAAAGTTCCTTCATTTGAATGGAAAAAAACACATTTAAATAAACACAGTGGGAACTTCCCAATAGAAAAGTATCTTTGAATTTCAACTTTTTTGTTGCCCACAGGCCTTATGTTTGACACCCCTGGTGTAGTTAAAGTGAAATATAAAGGGTTGTGGTCTTACTCCTGAAACAGACGTGTTTCATATGAGTTGAACCAACGTCTTCTAGATACTCTCGACTTTGTAATCCTCTCCTCATCTCTGGTGGTTTGTGTGTGCCGTTGTGTTTGTTGAGTCATTTTTCAGCAGATTCTTGTGAGACTGACTCATTTGGTTAAAAAATGTGTCGTTCTGAGTTCCTCCCTGCATGGAGGCTCCACAGTTCCAGTCACATCTGCGACTGAAGGAGTGAGAAGACAGAAGGAGTGAGAAGAAAAGTTTGATCAGACAGACCGCCAGTCTGTTCCAGTGGGAGTCCGGGAAATCTTTCTCTCCTGCTCAGACTGAGGCTTCGATCCGCCGGAGCTTCTGAGGCTGCAGCGTCCGATCAGTCTGTGGTCATTTCACAAAATCCAAGAACTTGTTTATTGATGCACGTGAGGAAAAAGGATGTGATCATCAAGGCCCTTTTTACGCCAACATTTCAGGTGAAAACGGTGTTTTCATTCCTGATCTAATCTCTCTTCAGGACCATAAAATGTAGTGGGGGAAAAAAAATCTGAGCTGTAGAAACTCAACCAATCCAGTTTTATTGGTGTCTGATATTGAATTGGGGTCAGTGGAACCAAAGCCTCTTTGGGGCCAGCCCCTGGTGGATGCTGGGATATTGCAAGTTGTTGACACTTCTGGGTAGCTTTCATTCCTGGAGCCAGATGCTACGTCCATCCAACTCGGTGTCTCAGAACGACTAGTCCTGGTCAAAAAGTTTAACTTTCAAAGACTCCGAGCACCGTTGTCGTGGAAACGGACACCCAAAACACAACAAAAGTTTTGTGTCTTCACTTTGGCATCATTGCCGTGTAAACAGGGCTCTGAGTTTTCAGTGAAGAAATGTCCCAAAACTTGACTCCACCAAACTGCTGCCAGTGAAATGAAATGTGCTCTTCTTGTTGTCCAATCTAACTCCCACACCTCCGCTGAACGCGGCAGCTCTGTAAACGGAGCCTCCGATCAGCGCTCCATTGGACACGGTTCAGCCTGAAATCGCTGCAGAACGAAGAACTTGGAACATCTGAATCTTTGGATTCTTGACCAGAGCGAGGAGGCACGTTGAGACGACGGAAGAGAACGACTGCATCCATTAATCCACGTTCATTATTCATTGATCCCGCGGTGGGATTGGGGTTTTGTTGCCCCCCTCATGCAGCGCTGTCCTGTTCTGTTGCTTGTGGGTCGCCCACAGCTGGTCCCGGTTAGCCGCTAGCGGAGGTAGTCATCATGTAACTCGACCCCCTGCTGCTCATTGGAAACACATGCTATGACTGTAGGAGGTGGACCATCGCCCTCCGTGCGTGTGTGTGTGTGTGTGTGAGTGTGTGTGAGTGTTCTGGCCTGGAAACCATGGCGATTGGTTTTTCCAGTTGAAGGAGTCTCAGCCTCCGGTTGGAGCTCTGATGCCAGAACGGTTCTGCGGGGGCGGAACTGGCCGAGCGTTTAGAGAGACGGTCCCTAAACCTGAGCCTCCAGATCAAACTGCTGTGACAGTCTAGAGACAGATGCAATTGGAATGTTGATTATAAAAGGTTAGTTTTTATTTTCTCATCACCACATGCAGTTCACACCCATCGGCCATAACTTTATGACCACTGCCGGGTAGAGTCATCAACCAGGAACAGAGCCAGTGGACGAGTGGGTCCAGATCGGTGTCTGATCCACCCTCATACACCTCTTTTCTTTAACGTTGGCGTTATGCTGCCCCTCCACGCCTTGTTCCAGCCTCCCCAGCCTCGGTATTATGAGCAGGAGCTGCTGTGGTTGTGCAGACGCACTGCCACATGGTCTATCAGGGGAGAGTCAATTCCCCCTCAGTCAGAAGTAAAACTGTACTTCATGGATTTCCGCTGCAGTTTGCTCCATATTTCTGCTCTTTCTCCTGGGAGTCGCTGTCACTGTGCTCTTGCTTCACACCAGATGACTGCTTTGTAGTGCAGAACTTGCTGTTAACCGGTCCAGCTACATCCCACCTTCACCTGTGGTCATGAACGGTCTGGGTGGAGACCCCTGAGGGTCTTCTCTGGTCGCCTTGCTACAGGCACGTCCAGCTTGGAGGAGAGACTCAGGGTTCGTCCAGGACCTGCTGGAGGACCATAGAGGGGACAGAGACAAAATATAACTTAATTCAATTTCAACTCAAGTCTGTGAAATACTCTAAATCACAAATATCCAAACATGTCCTCATGACATTCTCACAAATCAAACTTATTGATAGCAGATTCTGGAGTCGGTGGAAATGTTTTACTTTAATTGTAAAGTTAAAGTAAATGTTTAAACACTGAAACAATGTTTTGAGGAAGAAACACTCCTATAGTAGTTCTTTTTTTTTGTGTAAAGTTTAAACCAATACAAGTCATGTCAGCTCACTTCTGTGAAATTACAGCATTGAAAATATCAGAATCACGACCGAACCAGGACCTGTTTCTCCAGCTCCAAGCAGCTCTAACCCAGGATGAAGCCGTCATCTCAGAAGTGAGACGGACACTTCGTTCAGAGGGCCAGCGAGTGATTTATTATCCTCTCGGATTCAATCGCCCCTCTCCTTAGTGGCCAAAGAACCACGCTGTGGCCGTTCGAGTTGTTCCCCATGTCCGTCACACCGATCCCCTCACACACACCCACAACGAGACAGAAAGAAATACTGACTGTCAATTCATACAGTTTGAAATTATTCCGTGCCTGAAAATGTTGTGCAGTCGTCTGTTTGCACACACACACACACACACACACACACACACACCAACACCAACAGTCTGCTTTTACCTTACAAGGACAAGTCTGTGTGTGTGTGTGTGTTCTCAGCCTTTGGTCAGGGGAACAAACACACGGTTCCCAGAGTTCCCGGCTGTGCCGCGGTGCTGGCTGCAGACCCTTCCTGCTGAGTTCTCTGTTCCTGAGCTGAGTCCCAGTTTGTCACCGTGGTCTGTGCCTTTGCCTCCATCTGTTACAGCACTGCTTGTTCTCCTCCTGGCTGAAGATGGGATTTTTTTTTTAGCGCTCCGCCTGTGTGTGTTGGCTTCAGTCGGTGAATTGGAGAACAATCAGATGAGTCCCTGTTTTTGTTATTCTTAGATAAGACTCTACTTTTCTTTCCTCAAATATTTGCAGATTACTGAGGCCCTGTTTGCACGTCGGCGATTTGAAGTGAAACACAACACTGTATTTTCTTTCTAGCTGTCCGTTCGCACTGCAGCGGAGCTCAGAGTCACAGAAAACACACCTTTATGAGAATGGCTCCCAAGGTGGAACATTTTGAAAACGTCCGGTAGGGCTGAACGATATATCGTTATCATATCGATATCGGGATATGAACATTCAGGACATTAGTTTCTCAAGATCGACGATATCAAGATTTCCCCTGCTTGCCCTGCATGTAAGCTTATCCGTGCACAGGTCAGGCCAGCCAACCACAAACCTCGTTTACTGGTTGACAGCTGATGGCAGCCAATGAGAAACATCAGAGGGAGACGCACACTCGCATGTGCTACACCCAGCGGAGAGTAAGCAAAACAACAACATGAGAGCTGAAGAGAGGGCGGCTGCAGAATCTGCACAAACGAATTTGGTGGTAGTGGCAGTGAGTTCTCATTTTTTTTTAAAAAACTGCATTTTTTTTACATTCTTTTGTATTATCAGGGTGCGAAATTCCCTATAAAATGGCGGCGGGGACCAATTGAGATCGAATCTCCGCTGGTTTAGGCGCCATATAAGTAGGTCCTTACCGCCTGTTGGCTTTTTTTATCATGAAATTGCGTCGCTTCTCTTTTAATGAATCAATCAGAACCAACACGCCTTGTAACTCTGGGGCTGTGTTCGAAACCGCATACTGTCTACTACATCCTTACATACTCATACTATCCATCCTGCATCCTGCTTACTCAGTCCATCAAACAGTATGCGAAGCGTTTACACTACAGCATACTACATAATAACCCACAATGCATTGCACTTCTTCCATGAGCAGAAATCGATCTGCTAAAGCTGATTTCACTTTAGCTCTAAACTCGTCAAATGTATAACTTCATCGAGATTTTTTTTAAAATTAGGCGACAAAGTGGTGGTTTAGAGCCCGAGTGTGTCGTTTATTTGTCCGAATATCAGCCGTTTATGATTTTGTTCGGACGAATTCGGCGAAATTCAAGCCAGCCACAGTGAGCAACGCACTTCCGGTTATTTTCACCAAAATAAATCACCCCTTTCCCTTTCTCATGCAAAACAACCTCAGTGATAAATCTGTGCTTTTACTTTGAAAACAAGAAGGCAACCTTTCAGCAATATATCTCGCTTAACTTCGCCGTTTGGACCGGTGTCCCGTTAACGGACCACTTATTATGCCAATTATGATGCTTTACCCAAGGAGAGTTTTTTT
This sequence comes from Salarias fasciatus, assembly GCF_902148845.1. Classification (NCBI taxonomy): domain Eukaryota; kingdom Metazoa; phylum Chordata; class Actinopteri; order Blenniiformes; family Blenniidae; genus Salarias; species Salarias fasciatus. The sequence goes on along the minus strand of NC_043760.1, from coordinate 3,739,672 downwards.
GGCTCTTCAACAAAGATCGGCTCGCCGTCTTCGGTACATCATGGTCGCTTTCAGCATGGACTTGTTCTCAGATGTAAGGGTTTTTTTTTGTTTTTTTTTTTTTTTTTGTTTTTTTTACTATTTTTAATCATTGTCAATCCAATCAAAAATCTCGTAACATAACATACCTACGAGCACAAACAATGGAGGGAAGATTAAATCTAGAACCATACTCAGCTTGCTAAATGTACATCATGAAGAAACGGTCATTGTGAACTGAATAAAGTTTATTCAAATGTCCGTCGCGTTGCATCTTGGGCAATTTCAGTATGAGTAGTGAACACACGATGTATACTCAACATTTCTGGCGAATGCAGTATGCATCCGGGAACTTCTCGCATACTCAAAATCGCATACTGCCAGTGTAAACACACTGCATACTCAATAAGTTAGTATGAGTAGTACGTAAGTATGCGGTTTCGAACACAGCCTACGATTCCATTTTTGCATTCTTCTTCTCTGTGCTTCACGCTGCACTATGCATCTAACAATCACAATGCGCCCTCTGCTGGATTGAAGGAGGTACTGCTTGATTCAGGCGCTGCTGTGAACTACAAACAACAAATACTTGAGAACACAATGACAGCAATGGGTGTAAACAGTAGTAACTGTAAATATGCAAATCTGCCGAAACAGTTATTGATTTACTGCGATACTACAGTTCTCCACCCCTGAATGAGGAAGTCACAGCTGCAGGCATGGGCGCAAATACAGAACATCAATGAACATCAGTGAGAGAGGTCCTCTAGGGTCTGATACATACAGAGACAAAACCTGGTCAGATTAAGAACTGAATAGAATCAGAATCTACACTAACATTCACAGCCATCAGCTGGATCTTAGCTAAATATTAAGTTTCAATTGGGAGCAACTACATTATATGAAATGTGATCTGTGCTGGTATGGATTCTAGGGTTAATGTGCCACCACCACCAAAGGAACTAGTCACAGCTGGGATGCTTCAATCAGCAATTAGCAACATGCATACCTGCACCAAAATAAATAAAAATCATTTTATAAATTTGCAACTTTGGGGTGGGCCATATAGCATAAGAAGACATACCATCCCAGACACAGAACAGCAAATAGATATAAACAGAACTAAACAAGCACAACAAAATACAACAGTTAATTAAAAAATTATTGTTGGATCCTGTTTTTGATCAGCATTTTACAAAATTGAAAATTAAGGACCTGTTAAAACTTGTGAGGACCTGTTAAAATTTTCTGAGGACCTGCTGAAAAAATTTAGAGGGCCTGTTAAAATTTTGACGAATTTCATGCCCTGTATGTTTTTATTTTTCTGAAAAATGCTTAACTTTCACTGAATCCATTGTAATATATCATATCGATATCAAGATATCTGGCATGGATATCGAGATAGGAAATTTTGCCCATATCGTTCAGCCCTAACGTCCGGGCTCGGTTGTCATGTAGACGAGGGAAAACGACGCTTTCTGGAAACTCTCAGCCTCAGTCCTGAGGTGATGGCAGAAACTGCAAGAATCGGCTTCAACCCGAGACGATTTGTTTAATGGAGCCTCAGAAGAAATGGACATAATGAAGAGTGTAGATTTACATGGTTTTCCGGAAACATTCTCACCTGAGCTGTTGTCAACGGCGCGCCTGAATAAACCGTTCGAAGTGACAGTAGCTTTGGAAACTCGTGCAGTCGACAGTCACTACCAGAGAGGCTTCAAGTAATTTTCCTTGTACGAAACGATTTTACATAAAAACAGCTCACAGAGGGAAGTCTTCATTAAAAAAAAAAAAGGAGGTCAGAGGAATCAGAGCGTGCACGTGATTTAGATCTGATATGATTCATGTACATGAATTAAGTTAGAAATAGGAAAAAAAAGTAAGTGTGTGTGTGTGTGTGTGTGTGTGTGTGTGTGTGTGTGTGTGTGTGTGTGTGTGTGTGTGTGTGTGTGTGTGTGTGTGTGTGTGTGTGTGTGTGTGTGTGTGTGTTGCTCTGCCCTCGCCTCAGGCCACAACAGGCAGTCCTCCAACTAGGTCAGTGCCAGCAGAACGTCAGATGGCCGCCGAGAACGGAGGAGAGATGAGGGCTGATGTGATAAAGATAGGAGCGAGTGGGATGGAGGGAATAATAGAAAACAACGTGGGCCGCTGTGGAGGTGGACGAATCAAAGGTGAGGAAGAGCAGAGAAGAAGACGGGAGGATGAAACCTGGAAACCTGGTTCTGGAGCTGCAGGAGTCCAAAGAGTCCCTCATTCAGCTCCTTCTTCAGAAACTTACATGAAATCATCATATCGTGTGTTTTTGACTCTTCATTTGGAGCCATGGAGCCGTTTTCCAGTCCTCCTGGGTCTTTTCTTCAGCCATGGACGATCCATTCAGATATTTATTGATTTATTGATACAGTAGTGTTCCAGCTGGACACTGAAAGAAAAGTTTGTGCTGCTGTGTTTTTTCAGCCCGTTCTATGTGTGTGTGTGTGTGTGTGTGTGTGTGTGTGTGTGTGTGTGTGTGTGTGTGTGTGTGTGTGTGTGTGTGTGTGTGTGTGTGTGTGTGTGTGTGTGTGTTTTCAGTCTTTCATTGGTCTTCTAAAGGACATAAATACAGAACCCTGAGTGCAGAGGTGGAGCGTGGGTCTCGGTACAGAGGGGGCGGAGCATTCTCGACGGGCCCTTATGATAGTAATTTTACCATTGAAACAATCCCTCATGCTACCATCAAACACACACTAATGCTCACTTTTAAAGCAAACCTATATGCCTAAGAAAGAAGAATAAAGTCACAAATCAGTTCACAAACTTGTTCTGAAGAACAAATACACACACACACACACACACACATACAAATGCAGCCTGACAGGTGTCAGTCTCAGAGCGTCCGCTGTCCATGGTGCTGAAAGCTCAGATTAAAAACTCACTGGCTAAATCTGTACCATCTTTGATACAGCTTAAATATAAAATGAACACAGCTGGTCTAAAATTACACAATCTATTCAGATAGATATAGACACAGCTCCTATCCCTTGGAATTCACGTATATTAGAAAAAAAAATAGACTCGGCGGTCTCTTATACTTGAGAGCAACACAAGGCACATTCAAACAGGCAAGTGTTCAAGACCACAGCATTCTGATAAAGATAATATTTCTGAAGGTTTCACTGACTCACCAGTGGCTCCGATGTTAGGTTTTGGGTAGTACCGCTAGCGGCTAGCATAGTGTTTAGCATACTGTTTAACTTCCCTCCAAAGAGTTCAGATCAAGTGCAAAAGAAAAACCTAGTTCATGCCTCACAGCCAGTCAGCGCTGGCTTACAGCTCTGATGCATTCGTGGACAGTCGTAATGTAAGAATTGGCAAATTGGAGCCCAAACTCATATGCGTATACCTTCTCGCACAAACTGCACATTTTATTATTTACGAGTAATTGTGAACACATCACATGAAACGGGGCCCGATGACCTTGTGGGCCCTGGGGCGACCGCCCCCTTGCCCCCACTCTGGCTCCGCTACAGCCTGAGTGCCAGTATGGACCAGCTCCGCTGGTCTTAATCTGCTGTGGCTCAAACTCCTCTGCTGGTTCCCTTCAACAACCTCAATAATCCTTTATTTACCATAATATGGCTCTTTAAAGTCATTGGATTGTGAGCACTTCAAATCAGTTCGTCCACAGAGAGAACATGCAAACTTCCCCAGAAAGCAGAAATAGAATCTGACCGCTCCTGTTATCATGAAACGCTGAAATTGGCGCAAGGGTGGAACGTTTCAATCCAACAGCATCTGCAGCCTGTAAATCCCACTGACTGTTATCCAGGAGGCGACCTGGACACACTGCCATGAGGCCGCAGCTCGATCTGTTCTGTTCTATTCTATTCTATTCTATTTATATTATAAATACTGAGAGGAAAGAGACTCACAAAATAATTTTATTTACATCGTTCCTTCTTTCATTTTTAATAATCATCACGGCGTCTTGGGAGGGTTTTAGTTTTCAGGATGGTGAATGTGGACTTCTGGGTCATCTGTGTGTGTGTGTGTGTGTGTGTGTGTGTGTGTGTGTGTGTGTGTGTGTGTGTGTGTGTGTGTGTGTGTGTGTGTGTGTGTGTGTGTGTGTGTGTTTTCTGTGATATATTTAACGTGTGTGTGGAGTAGAAACTCACATGGGTGTCAGTGTGTTTCTTGTCAACCTCGGGCATGAATGAGTTTGCACTGACCTACATTGTGCTTCAGCAGACCTGCTCGCGCGCGCACACACACGCACGCACGCACGCACGCATGCACGCACGCGCGCACACACACACACACACTGAGGGGTATTTCCATGTCTGTGAAGACCGCTGTGTTTCTGTCTGAGATGCAACTGAAAGGGTTAATTCTTAACGCACCTTTTAAACTGAACCCAACAATAACCTTCAGTGTTCTCATTTGAGAGAACACACAAACACACATACACACACACACACACACACACACACACACACACACCACTGGATTATGTAGATGTACATACATGTACACACATGAAACGCATCCGCTAGCACATGCAGCTACATGCATCCTGATGCACGCTGACACGTGCAGTCATGCAAGCACACACACACACACACACACACACACACACACACACACACACACACACACACACACACACACTCAGTGTGTCTCTCTTGTTAAATTGCTGAATGTGGCGCTGGGTCTGAATGCTGATTTCAGCTTTAGAAAAAACACCAAGCCAACATTTTTTTACACGAAAAGATTTAAAAAAAAATGCAGGAAATAATTTATCATGTCAGTGAAACAACACAACGGTTTCAGCTCCTCCCAGAAATGCTGTAATAACTTTCAATGTAAATAATTCAAATAATCCAGTTTGAAGCTCCGTTAACACCGCAGTTATTTTTTAAAACGCTAAACTCCTGTTGCATTTTGGGTTTGATTGTCTAACAGTAGAGTCATCTGACAGATGTCCCTCTGTCTTTCTCACTTCTTTACTTCCTCCCCCCCCCAGTCCACAGATAAGCACCAGGCCCTGGAGGAGACGAAGAGCTACACCACCCAGTCCCTGGCCAGTGTGGCCTACCTCATCAACACTCTGGCCAACAACGTGCTGCAGATGCTGGACATCCAGGCGTCGCAGCTCCGCCGCATGGAGAGCTCCGTCAACCACATCTCACAGGTCGGCTAACGCTGGGCCGCGGTGGTGCGTTCAGGGTCACCTCACAGGTCGGCTAACGCTGGGCCGCGGTGGTGCCTTCAGGGTCATCTAGCAGCGTGGTTACGTGGGAGATTCTCACCGCCAGGCTCTGTTCCTCCTGAGCAGGTTCTTTGCGAACGCCGGACGTGAGAAATGTAAAGCAGATTAAAATGGTTTCTGAAAGGTTAAAGTCTGAAGATCAGAGTGAGCACAGAGCTTGCATTGAGAGGAAGCTTATCAGTGAACTCGGTGATCATGGAGGCTCTTTAACACCGTTCTAACAGGACGAGCCGTCGGACTCAGCCTCTTCATCTGAATCTTCATTTCTCTGGGTTTGTGTCACTTTTGATTGAAGCACATCGAACTGGACGTGGACATTTAACCCATTTATATATTATACACTAGAAGTGCATCACAGCAGTGAAGTACAGAACATTTGTGGTATAATTCTTAGAAGTTATCATCACCACCAAGTTAGTTAAAGACTAACAATGAGAGCTGAAAATTACTGAATTTGAGTATGAAGAAGAAAAATTTACTGAGACAAATACAGTTCATACAATTGAACGTGACCTACAGTCTTTAAAATAGGCTACATCTCTGTCAAAGTAAAGAAAAGTGTTTCAGACATTGTTGTTTCCATGCTGAGTGGTGGCTACATGGTTAGCATTAGCTGGTCGCTGCATGGTTAGTATTAGCTAGTGGATACATGTTTAGCATTAGCTAGAGGCTATGTGTTTAGCATTAGCTAGAGGCTATGTGTTTAGCATTAGCTGGTGGATCCATAGGAAGCGTTAGCTGGTGGCGTTGAGCTTTAGTGTTGAGCCGAGACATAGAGTTGAATTTCTTGCTGATGTCTGCTTATGAACGCTTTCATGCTCACATCTGTTAGCTGCTAATGTTAGCTTAGCCTCTGTCCACGCTCATGATCCAGATAAAGTGAAAAGGAACTAAAACTGTTTCTTGCTGGAGAGTTGTAATTAGAGATTTGGTGTGATGAGTTCTAGAGCCGACCGTGCTCAAGTCTCTCTGAAACATGGACGGAGTGGAGCTGCTTCGATCTGACGGTAGACTCGCTCGTTGGCCTGTGCAGAGCAGGGTGTTGTTGCGGCTGCAGGCTGTAGGAACAGGTTTTCATCCATATTAAAGTGAATCTCCAGAAATATCTACAGCGTGAGAGGAGGGAGCTGTGAGAAATGCTTCACACTCCTGAGACGTTTTCAGCTTTTCTCTGGTGACAAAAACTCTTTCCAGGCTCTGGAAACTTCTCAGCATTTTATAGACGCAGGTCTCAGGTTTTTATTCTTAGACTTCAAACTGCTTTGTCTCTGGAGAGTGTCCCTCTGCTCTTCGTCCACATTTTCCCACCAGATGAATGAATCCTCCTCTTCCTCCTCTCAGACCGTCGACATCCATAAAGAGAAGGTGGCCAGGAGGGAGATCGGCATCCTGACCACCAACAAGAACACGTGTCGCTCTCATAAGATCATGGCTCCGCCCAACCCCGAGCGCCCGGTGCGCTACGTCAGGAAGCCCATCGACTACAGCGTGCTGGACGACATCGGGCACGGAGTCAAGGTGAGGAAGAGGCGGGCGGCGCCGAGCGTTCGGCGTCCGCGGAGCGAGGCTGTCGGTCCGCTCGTCCAGCAGATTCCACACGTTTCAGCCGGAAGTCTCGTCTCTGACCAGCAATCAGGAAACCTGGTGCAGTGAAGAACCCAGTCAGAGCCGCTCTGCTCTGCTTTCACATCCTCTGAATTCCCCTCTGGAGCGCTGAGGTTGTTCTCCGGTTCCAGTCTCTTCTCTACTTTCACTGAAATATTTCTTCACTCCTCATCTGCAAACTGAAGTCACAGACTTAGATTTACTTAAAAAAAAAAAAAAATCTGTTTTTTTAGAACAAACTTCCTTTAAAGCTGCTGTAGGCAGGATTTTGCTAGTCAATGCTAATTTTTCAGTGTTTTCTTTGGATTAAACATTAGCGTATCCATTGATAATCCTTTAGGAGTGTAGCATAATTGCACTACCGCGAGGGCGCAGCGTTTCCATCTGTCTCTGTTCTGAGCTGAAAAGGAATCTCCACAGCTCCAGGTATCTTTGACCAATCAGAAGAGCCCCTGAGGCTCTAACCGTGATTGGTCAAGGGGCGTTCGTCGCACGTTCTTGTAGGAGGGGCTTAACTTGCGTAAGGGCGTGATGTCAGAGAAAACAGGACAGGATTGGCTGTGCTGGGTTTCAAATCATCACCTTAGATGGGTCAAATCGCCATCTTGCTTTGGTAAACCTAAGCAAGATGGCGGAGATACCGAATCCTGCCTACAGCACCTTTAAATTTACAGTTTAAAAGTTTAAATTGGGATTTTTACTCAATTTAAGGCTACTCAACTGGCTTCATTCTAGAAAAAAGGTACAGGTGATCATTTGGACAATTTTTAATGGAATTAAAGTTAATAACATCAGAATTT